>NW_024610240.1:0-259907 GCF_016920785.2 Ixodes scapularis | reverse complement strand
GAACCAGCGCACAGGTAGACAAGTTACTCAAGATCCAAATACACAAAAATATACACTCGCACAGCGCTGATGCGAGTTTTTGTGTTTGGATTTTTGGTAACTGTCTACCTGTGCGCTGGTTTGTAATATTGCAACACTGCCGTCTTTAGGCGGTGTGGAGGCTGAACCGATGGACCGCCAGAGGCCCATATCTGTATCTGTTTCATATACTGAATGCCTTTTTGCACGGCTCTGTGTTTACTTTTGTCTTCCAGATTTTTACTGCTCACTTGCTTTTTTTTAATTTTATTTAGAGGATACTACTGGCCATTGAAGGCCCAAGTAGGAGTGGGGTACAACATATGCATTCACACACCTACAACAACAAACAAATAACACGACATTAAGAGGTTTACAACAACTAACCAGCAAATATACAGGATATATATATTTAAAAGGGGGGGGGGGGGGGGGGGGGCGGCACAGCATGCATCAAGCAGCATGTAATTCAATCATTTGTAATAATAGATGTGAAATTTAAAACTCATATTTAAGATTGAACATTATCAAACAAATGTGAATTTAATTAAGCTATAAATTTTATATATATACTGTTACTTTTTATACAATTTTGTCTAGATTTGTCAGGATACAATCTGCAAGTACGCATAAAGTAACTGGAAAGTTAAAAGAAGCAAATTAGAGATTGCAAAACCTACTTCTCAATAGATATTTTTTTCCCAAAGTATTTACGTGATAGTGCAGCTGAAATAAGGCTCCTTTTTCAGTTTTTTTTTTAATTGAAACACCTTAAAATACATTGTTTTCTAAGATTTTTTATTATTATTACGCTTGGAAAATTAAGTTACCGATTGTGTTCAGTTTATTCTAAACTATTTATATGAAATTCCAGAGTGCTTTTGTGCATAACAGTGGCTGGATAAGGTTTTTATAATTTCTGATAAAACAAACTGACTAGTTTCTCTTTAGTGACCGTTTCGCCAAGGTGACAGCAGAACAAGTAACGGATCCCGACGTCAAACTGCAGGAATTTGAGATATATGTTTTCTTAGCGAATGCACGCCACTGTTTGTGACATATTTGAATATCCTTATCGCTTGCTTGGGCTCAGCGGGTAATGCAGGTCGGCACTAGCGTGAGTATAAAGGCTGAACTGCATAAAGCGATTTAGCGAGCGACGGCGACAGCGACGAGGTCAGCGACGTATTACGAAGATTTCTTACTATCGCTCGTCGCGTCACTCGGTTTTTGGATTTCTAGAAAACATCGTTCCGCTTTCATGCGGCTTGCGTCGTCGCGCGAGTGACCGAGCGTCAGCGAAGCGGGTCGCCGTCGCTGTTCTCGTCGCTCGCAAAATCGTTTACATTCGGTTTATACTTCACGCTGTCAATAATATCGACTCGAGCGCGCATAATTTCATTTCCACGGGAGCGCGTGTAAATCAAACCCTAAACCAAGACGGGGGCTACAGCCAGCAGCTTTGAGAGCGTCATACAATGGATTATAGTTTGACAGAAGCAAGCACACACTTCGCTAGCGCATTCCAGCCTTGAGCGCTCGAACTTCCGAAAACGAAACCAGATTTTGCTACATTTTGGCTAGCTCGAAACATTTTTTTTTAAATATAGGGTGTCTTTTAGCTATAATCTAGACTAAGAGAAATGTGTACTTTCCCAAATTATATTTATGTCGCCGTACTATATAAGTAATAATTGTGTAATATCGTTACGTTCATATAAAATACGGGGGGGTGTCACCGGACCTTCGTCTGAAACAAAAAGTCTTGCTATATATACCGAGCGGGTTTCTGTTGTAATTGAGTAGGAGTGTCGGGGTGTTAGTGCCTCTGTTCGTTGTTTGTGTATGTAGGTGCTTGTATGTTGATCTTGTGGTATGTGCTGTGATGTATGTGTTGGTATGCTGCCGTCCGTGTTCGAGCGTGTCACTTCCGCAAATGCCAAGATGTCTTTCATTTTTGTAGGTTTTCCGCTTACTCACTAGGTGGCGCAAGCAGCCGCCCAATTTTATTTTAGCTTTGTTTGTACGTAGTCCATTTATGTGTAAGGAACCACACCACATAGCTACAGTCTAGTAAGAAAAGTAACCGGCGTGTTTAAATGGCGCATAGCGCCGGCGTTCAGTTCGTCTTCGTTCGCTGGCCGTTTCGGTGGCCGATTCGTACCCGGAAAGCCGCAAAATTTGCGTACACACGAGATATGAGTGGATACGTCGAAACGTCGCGTACAACTTTGCTCGCGGTAAAGAGGTGAGCGGGACGTCGGTAACGCCGGTCGGGTAGGGTCGGTGTCGGAGCTATTCGTCGTCGCTCGCGGCAAACGGGCTTTTTCAATAAAGTTCATGTCTGTGGTCGCGAAAAGATAACTGCTGTGGAAATTACCCGGCGTCGGGTGACAATGCAACTGTCTTGAGGCCTCGGCGATCGGCTGAACCGCCACGCGAACCCGCCACGCGAACGAGACCTGCTCGATGGGGAAGCACGCTGCTGGATGCAGTCGATGGTCGCTCCCACTGTCGCGTAATCGCCGTAATGGATACGCGTCGGCGCTTGGGGGTGAATGCTTGCGGTAGTTCAGCACGTATGGACGATTACGAACGAACACTTGCAAACTACGCTTTCGCTGCGGCGAAAAGCCGTGTAAAGCGCTGGGCCTCGCTCGTCGAACCCGTCTTGCGTCAAACGGCCGCCATTGTAAAAAAACACCCCTAGACGTGTGATCGCAGAACGAAGTACACGTTCAAAGATGTTCATTTTACACAAGACCTCGGGTGCAAACGAAATACACCGAGCCTCGCGTGTAAAACGAACACCATTTGGGGAGTCGCCCTGGGACAACGGTTTACACGTCCAGGGGTGTACTTTTTCGCTGTGTGTGTACCGGACGGAGTGCGCGCAAGCCTGCAAGGAATCCTTCTACAATCAACCATCCATCTCGCACGTGATATGTCACGCGCACCAATCGCCAGAGAGATCTGCGGTCACGCTGGGCACAATATCGTTTAAACTTTTTATGACTATAGGCTTCACCAATATTGGAACGTGCCCCCTCCCAGTACTTCTAACCTCCTGGGGGCCAATTGACATGATCAGAGGAGCGTATGACTCAAAAGGTGGTTTCTGCAGACTCCGCAAGAAAAACGCAAATGGTACATATCGACGTTTTGAGTCGAACCGTTTTTTGCAATTCATGATTCTATCAATGCGCTCTGTATGCCGAACTGATTGGTTTATATTTACGGGAAAATAGACGTGGTTTTTATTTCGAGTACGTTCGACAATTGTGCACAGCCTGACACACCTATTGGAAAGGAGATTCAACTGTCGCGCCCCCTGCGGCAAAGTCATGGGGACAGCAAGGCTGTGTTCCAAATCTTACCCAAATGAATCCGAGTTACTCCGGCGGGTCGTATCACGTGACAGCACAGATTGAAAAACGCTGGACGCGGGTAGGTTTTAGAACGCCAAGGGTACAAGACCCTTACCGTGGAGTAAGATCGAGTAAATTTTGGAAGACGGCCCAAGATAGAATATTTCTGACGCAGGTCGACATGGCCAAACATTGCATCGGCGTGAGGCCGAGTACCGATCAAAGTCGAGTAGTAGCCAAAGGATGACGCAGCGTCTTTGACCCTTGATCGATCGAGGAAGATGAATTGAGTCCAGCGCACGAGGCCTAGTGTATAGAGTAAACAGCGAGGGGAAACCAAGCTGGAAAGAGCGAACGCCAAGAGTTGAACCAACAAACGCTTGGAGATACTTCAAAGCTAGTCTGGCCACACTGGGTAGAAAGTGCTTTGTCTGGCAACCGTGGGTACTCATTGTCGAGGCCAGCGTCAAGATGGCGGCGCCTAGAGACTGTACTTTGAAACAGTTAGTGAAGAAAAGGCCCAGCGAGTACCCTATCCGTGTTCCGGAGCCAATGAGGCCGATAAGAACGCCACGGCGTTTCACAGACGAGAACGAAACCGGCATAGCCACCGTCAGCTTCAAAATACGGGGCGTCTGATTATCGGACCAACCGACCAAATGAATCGTCTTACAAATTGCTTGTTTTCTTCCTTGGATAACTAGTTTAGCGCTTGACCTAACTCTAGGCGCTTATTGCGCGCTGTATCACCGATTTGCCCGAATACGTTTCACACTATGAAAAAAGCTCAAACGACCAAGACCGAGTGAAAGAACAAACAGGGAAAAGCTCTTTTGGGTGTTTCTTCGCTCGGGCCTTTGTGAATTCAGCTGTTTTCATCGCGTTTAGCAACTGGCCCAATGGAGCTTTTAGGAAAGTAGCGCACGTCCCCAAGCGGCGCGCGTGAGGCATTTTGGGAGTAGTGAGAGTCGCTGCTCCGTCGTCTGCTGCTACCACCGTACCGTCTACGCGAATCACGTTGCCTAGGTTCGTATGAGGTCCCTGTGTACGGTATAGGGGGCAATCTTTGCAGTGCCCTGTGCTGCGCTGCGTTGCCCACATAAGTTGTAAAACCCCCATCACAGCACGTCTGCCCACTGTCGTATTTCTGGATGGGCCACCGTTCCTCTTACGATGGGCCGTCGCGCATGGTTCACGGGCCAAAAAAGAGCGAGGTATCACTTACGCATCAAGCGTGTTTTCATATTCTGCGAAGGGAATCATTTGAGCTAGTTGGTAAATTTTATTTTCCTTCGCCAATAAAAAATAAAAAGTCTGAGATCAGTTAAGCGCTTTTTATGAATTGTGAATGCGAAAGCCTGAATGTCGTGCTTCCGCTCCCTTAGTTCGTCTGCGGTGTAGTGACGTGGACGGCCACGTTTCGCCGGCGGACAGAGTAGCGCGCGCTTTCGTGAAGTGGTCGCGCCGAGCCCGGCCGTGCGACCTCTCTGGAGTCTGCCCGGGCGGGATCTGGCTCTGCCGCCACCGCTCCCTCCTCTTACCGGCGGCCGCGCCGCTGCATGCGCTGCGCCGCCATAGAAAGGACTTCTCTAATGGCTTTTCTTTTTAAATTACGCCGCACCAGAGCCAATGGGAGCCTCGTTCCTTGATGACGCGTGCCAGCCAAAGGGAACATAATTTATCAGAAATCGGCTTCGCAGGAAAAGGGATTTAGGTGCCGCTTGACCAACGCTTGGCGTGGTTTTAAAGATGATGACGTCAGTTCTCTCCATGGGACACCCCCCCCCCCCCCCCCCCCCCCCCCAGTTAGTTCTTTCGTATTAAAAAACGCAGCTCGTCCCGATAACGTTTGTAGGTCATTAGCTCGCCTGGATGCGTGATGGATGAAGAATGGTGTTGCAATTCGGGTGATAGCGGCGGCCACCTGGCAAGGAAAAGCATTGACTGAGCTGGACTTGGCTTGGCTAAAGGGTACGAAGCCTAACGGTGGAAAGGTTCATTGGCTAGCTTAATAAATCACGAAGCTTGAAGATAATAATCCACACTCTGTGTGTGTTACACGTCAGCGCCTGTGCTGGAACATCCTAAACATCCAGCAATATACGATTTAATCTTCTACAACAGCCTGTCTGAGCAAAATGCTCAAAAAAGGCCCATGACTTCTTCGCGTTCACTCTACCGCGAAGTGTAGGTCACCCTATAAAAAATAACCGAATTTCTCGTAATCATCTATTAATGAATAAGCCCTGTAATTGAGTCATATCTGTTCTTACATTGCACTTGAGGTAGGAGTGAATTCAGAGAATTTTAAATCTTTCTTTTATCATTGACAAAGGTTCATCTTAACCTTACTCTTCCAACCTTGTCTCGTCAACTTAGTTCCTAAAGGGGATATCTCTGGCGAAATTATGGTAGTCACCAATTGGCCTGAAAATTGGGTCAACAAAAATGTTAGACGCATCTGAACAAGTAACCGGAATTGAGAGTATCAATAACCTTTTTTGCAAATAATGAAAGTTTCGAATTCGGTTTGTGAAGCTGAGAAGCTCTCCTGGTAACACTGAAAACGTAACGACAAACGTCGTAAACCGGGGGGGGGGGGGGGGGGGGGGGGGGGGGGGCAGTACATCATGTTTCCGACAGGCCATATTGGGTGGGTTAGAACAGCGCAAAAAGACGAAGAACCAGTAAAGGGAAGCACACAGACACAGCGCTGACTTACAACTGAATTTTTACTTCTGCGCCATTCAGCAAGTGAACTTGAAACGAGATAAACAAGCAAGCCATCGACCCGATAACACGTCAACTTCCCATCAAGCCGACACGTGGCTACACGTATTTAGAAGTGTTGTAGGTTGGGCGAGTTGGTATGATGACATGATGAACAGAACAGCGCACACAAAGACAAGGACAGAGAAAAGGAACATGCAGGACACACAAGCGCTCTCTTTGTGTGCGCTGTTCTGTTCTACACGTATTTACCCGCCTTTCTGATAAAATTCATCTCGTCTCTAATTAAGGCGAGTGACGGACCACTTATGCACATGCCCGCGTCATGGTTGGCAATAAAAAAAGCTTCGTTAATCTCCCGAGCCTATTTAGTTTTATGTAGGCTAAAGTCTTAATTTCCTTAAACATTGGAGAGCATGCGCATCTGTCACAGTGGACCGCTAAGTTGCGAGACGGGCGCATGCTCTTCAATGTTTAAGGAAATTAAGATTTTAGCCCGACATAAAACTAAGTATGGTCAGGAGATTAACGAAGCTTTTTTTTATTGCCAACCTTGACGCGGGAATGTGCATAAGTGTTCCGTCACTTGCCCTGGTTAGTGATGAGAGTGATGAGATGAATTTTATCAGAAAGGCAGGTAAATAAGTGTAGCCACGTGTCGGCTTGATGGGAAGATGATGTGTAATCGGGTCGATTGCTTGTATGTTTATTTTTAAGTTTCCTTGCTGAATGGCGCAGAAGTAAAAATTCAGTTGTAAGTCAGCGCTGGTGTCTGTGTGTTTCCTTTTACTGGTCCTTCGTCTTTTTGCGATGTTTTAGCCTATTCAATATGACCATCGACCAAATCGCCCAACTTTACACCTTGTCTTGACAGGCTACAAGAAGTTTGATAGTTTACAATGAATGCTAAAAAGCTCACGCAAGAAAATAAATAAAGACACGCAAAATACTGCGTTATGTCGACTGCCTGCTCGACTTGCAATTTATACAAAATGCGACGTCACCCCACTAGAGGGTGCGGGAAAATTTGAATGTTGATTTTGATGTAACTTTCATTTGCCCTTTTCTTAACAGCTATTTTGAATTCAGATATTACAAATAGCATGCCGGGAAGAGTAAAACTTGTGTATTCTGTTGTGTTTAGTTTGGGTAGCTGTAAAAAAACCTTTTAGAGATGTCCGTAGGTTTCACCCCGTCTTCCAAGGCGCACAAAATATGAAAGACCGATTCCTTTGGTAAACAATAAAAACCTGCATCTCTCAGGTACACGAGCTTACCTAATTTAGAAATATATACATAATAAATTGGCAACTGGCGAATTTAATGTCTGTCGTCAGAGAGCAGATGGAAATACCCTTCCTCTCTCCTCTCGAGGCGAGACGCGCGAAGAAGGAAGAGAGAAGAGCCCCGACGACATGCCAATAACGACGCGACGACGAGGAAGCGCCAGCGGAACGTCTTTCCCTTTCGTTTGCTAAAAATAACTTTAAAACCGGTGTTTTCAAACATTACTCGCGTTATACGAAATCCCAGATTGGCAGTATCCAGTTGCTACGCATAGTGTTGGAGGGATTTAGAAACTTCCACCGCGTTCGATCTCACTACACCATCTCTACTTCCGGAACGCAGCTCGAAACTTAAAATAGGTTCTAGCAAACTCGTCGCCTTGCACGGCCCCCTTCCGCGCGGAACTTCGCCTTGAATCGTTGCGTGCAATCCCCCTCTCCACTAATCGCTGAACGTCAACGTTATCCCCTACCTTTATTACTCAATAGTGAGTTTTAGTACTGCGTATACTAGCAAACGCAAGCGCTGTGCGTTTGCGTTAGCGTTGCGTTCTCCACGATGCGCATGCGCTAAGTCGCTATGCGCCAATTCAAGGCCGCAGTTTTGGGCTCCGCGCACGCGCAGTGTGGAAAACGCAACGCTAACGCAAACGCACAGGGCTTGCGTTCGCTAGTACACGCAATACTAAAACTCACTAATAGCGCAGGGAAAACCTGCTCCCTCGCTTGCGACGGCGCAGAATTTCCCCTCAATGTAAAAACATGTAAAAGCAATGGTGGTATCACATTCGTACATAGCGGGAAAAATGGTGCCAAGTACCGTCCTCAGGTACTTGACGACACCGTTTTGCCCCCAAGTGCAAAGCTATTGCTTTCACTTCTTCCCACATTGTGGAAGAAGAAAGGCAGTCTTTTTTTTTTTTCTTTTTTTTTCTTTTTCCGCGCTAGGGCGCTATAGTGATTTCGACTCCTATAGACCTTTTTTCGCTTACTCTCACCCCCGACCGCCTAGTAGGCATTACCGGTATGGGCGACGAAAAAATATTAAAACGTTTCAACCTGCAAATAGTAAAAAAAAAAAAAAAAAAAAAATAGAGGGGAGACAAAACGAGATTGCGTGACGGTTACGCTTATCTCATAAATGCATTCTATTGGCGTAGCGACGGCAAAACAATGTTTTCGCCCATACTCGAAGTGACGATATTTCAAGATGGCGACGCCCTTGTGAAAAAGGTCTCTAGAAGGGACATACGGTAGGACATTGATGTCGATTGATGATGATTGGAGTGAGTGATGAGAGAGAAGCTGTGAATATTTCGTTTCGCTTACCTTCCAGAGTACCCGCCATGGTCAGCAGCACATATGGACGGTTCGAAAGGAGCACGGCGATTATTCCGAGAAAATGTTCGTGTTTCACCTCCATGATCTTGCTTTGCAAATTCTTGTCAACTTCACTTTTTTTAATGGCCCGGATGCTGCGATAGCCTGTGAAGATTTCCTTAATAGTAGAATTCTTCGTACATTCTCATATTATTATATACCGGGTATCTTCGAAACAAAAAAACATGTTTTTATTTACCCGCGTAAATAAACTACAGAACTCAGGAAGCTGAAACTCCGCCCGAACATGATGCTAGCAGATAGAACGCGAAGGATTGAGAACATGGCGTTAGCTAAAGAAAAAGAGAAAAGATAATTACATTTTTTTATCAGTTTGACATCAGCCTTAGCTTAATATTGTCAAAGCAAAAACTGACGCTGTTGCCGTATGTAACATTTATATCTGTAAAAAAAAAACACGTGGCAGCAATATAGAGAATATTGTTTTCCTTCTTGTTGACAAGTTTTTTAACTGAAATAAGTCTTAAAAATGTCTACAGTGTAATTTATTGTTTGCTACGGCAATATATTTCAAGATTTTGAGCTCACCTAACTCAGCCTAAAGCAAAAGTAAAAAAAAAAAAAGTAAATATTTTTAAAAGCATGCCAACAGAGAGCACACAGCCCGCATTCTTATGTTATCTTCTAGTGTGATACCTGGAATCTATACTTTTAGTGTAAAAGTTCTATAGTGCCATATACATACTGTCATCTTAAATTTACGTGATATGAAATGTAATGGCTCTATAATGGCCCACGGCCGGACTGGAAGCGCGCGATCTCTTTCTCTTCTTACGGCCTTTGCGATTGGGGCAATCGCCACCTCCCACCGCAATTCGCGGGGGGCGCTGTCACCTCACCCCTGGGCCAGAGCCGAGAGTTTGGTCAGTCTATGATCTCGCCGCCGTATCGCGCTCCTCCCGATTGAGCCAATCAGCACGCGGCGCAGAGCGAGAGGCATGAGCGCATGCGCGTGAACTCCCGGCTGCTCCCACCTGAGTGGGGAGGGCCGCCATCTTCGATCATTCTCCCGGCGGAATGCGTTGGATCGGCACCTAAATCTCGATTATTGCCTTTTATATCGCTGGCTCTGGCAAGAAAATGACATTCTTTTATTCCTCGGTGGGTTAAAAAGCTGATAAATTAAGATTTTTCGGCGTATGGCCACAAACTTTTATTCAGGCGAAAAAGAAGTCGGCCTTTAGCAGACGACGCGTAGCCTCAGCAGTGCTCTTCTCCGACCAGTCTCAGACAGCGTTGCTCAAAAATGGCGGTCGTCTCCTCTCTGCCTCCTTCTTTCTCTATCGCTCCTTCGGCGCTCCCCTCCCTTTCATTTACTTTTCTCCTCTCCGGCGCCTTCGTCGCCACACCCACTGGGCTACCCTTTACCGTTTGCACAAACCGCGTCTGACAGTGCATCTCAGCGCTGTCGCAACTTCCGGCCGAGATTTCTGTAGCATTTGACACCTGATCCTTACGTTTAGAACCTCAGCCACTATCTAATGCGCTTCTGATAAGCCCAAAACGGTGAATATTTGACGCACATCTCCGAGAGATTCGGGAGTAAAAAGTATTAAGTGGAGACAGCGAATGCAATTGCGGAAGAACTATACTCGTCTTTACCTCCAGGACTTCTGTTGCAACTCAAGAACAGGAGGAGACGGACCCTTCTACGTGGAGGAACTTTAAGTGATAAATAATTCGTACACTCTCGTGATATGTAAGCAGGCCCAATCTATCTATTGCCGTGGTCTGCATCATCTTTTTATAGGCCGCAAATGAGGTCGGTCAGCTGCTCTAGACGAGGGTGTAATAGTCCGTACAATTTTCGCACAGTGCACATTACAGCCTAAAGTGCTTCCTCGGGGGCTTGTGCACATATCCAGCTGATTTTTCGTTTCTGCCCGTGACCGTCTTTGCATGGTTAATCTGAAGTATTCTGAGGAACCGTTGCCAAAACAACAACCTACGAAACTCGAACACCAGCGCGGCAGCTCGAAGGGACTCTCTGAGTGGGGTGAAGTGGAGTGAGGTGGTTGCGCCCCTGGCGGTAAACAAGTGAACTACATACGTAGAAAAAATACCGTTGACTCCCGGGATTGCAAAGGCCGTAAGAAGAGAAAGTGAGTGCGCGCTTCCAGTCCGGCCGTGAATGGCCTTAGTTGGGGCGTGGTGGATCTTCGTGAAAATGGCGCATAAACACATTCTGAAACACAAAGTATGTATTCCAGTTTTTTGTGAATAAACTGTAGAAGCTATCTTCGATAATTGACTACTAATAAATACTAGTGTTTTGTGTTTTATATATATAAAAAAAAAAAAGAACTCTTGGCGGAAAAGTGTTTGCTATTACGTAAAAAAAACGCTAATTTACAAGATTACGTAGACAAAATACTATACAGCTCACATGTCTGCGTAGGGGTTTAGGTGGAGTTGTCGGAAAGCACGGTCATTATTGTGAGAAGGCAGTGTAGTTTCCTCTAAAATCTCCATCGATTGGCAAATGGAGGGCTTAAAGCGAAACTTCGCCGCATTTTTTTATAGCCCAATTTCAGAAGATATTGCCAGATCGAATCAAAGGGGCAGTGCAACGATATTAAGTTGAAATGTCTTTTTTCACTCTACACGAGCTTATTACGACTAGTGGGACACATGTATGCTCGCACGCAACGCCACTGTCCAAGAAACGTCTTTGTTGCGGTGCAATTTCAAGGATAAAAGCGAGCGTCTCCTCTAGGTTTCAAATTCGTTAAACTTAATGACGTAGCATGTGAATCGCAGTGTTGGTATAGTCCCCCATGAGAGGATATTTAATGCGCCTCATAAATCAGACTCGAGCATTGCTTTGGCACTCCCTTTGACCTCGTGACTATCAATGGCTCAAAAGCATTCGTGTAACAACTCGTCTCCGGTGGCGGCAACGACGAAAATTGCTGAAACCCTAACAATGTCCGTAATTTGGCGAGTGGTAGAAAGAGTCAACGAAGCCAAAGGAGCGTGCTGTCTCGAGCTACGCGCGCGCGTCCTGCTGGCGGCAAGAGGAAACACGCGAGCCGAGCGCCGTCCAGTTGCGAGATTATAGGCTATTAACATCCGGCTATCCGGCCTTGCTTTTCATAGCGCTGACTTATGATTTAAAATACGTGAGCGCTAGGAAACATAGCAAGGCTGGACGATGATGATGATGATAGCCACTCGCGACCGGACGGCGCCCGACTCGCGTGGTTCCTCTCGCCGCCAGCAGGACGCTCATGTGTCTTCGCTGGCTCCTTCCAGCTTGTGGCTATGATAAGCATTGGCGGCATACTCCAGATCACGTGGACGTTTTGTTCTGGGCGCGAGTTACGGAAGTGAACGCTGCTCGTTTTCTTTTTAAATTTGTTTCCTGCGACTATCAGTGCGTGGAGAGAAAAAAAATGCAAAAGTTCGGCGCCCTTTTACGTTACCCGAAGCTTCGGCGGCTTCAGCATTTGCAACAAAGCTGGTTCTGGCTTCCCCGAAGCTCTCAAAAGAACTCACTGCGGCCGCTCCAGAACATACCGGTTCTCCCTTACCAGGGAGCGTGGACGCTAAGTCTTGCCCGGTCACTACTTCAACACTACCGTCGTTGCTCCCGGACACGGAACCACGCGGGTTACCACACGAGCGCTCAAAATCACTAACCTCATCGCCTGTGGCTTCCACACGGACACGCTCAGAAATTTTCCAACAGTTGTAATAGTATCCCAAATGTAAAGTCAAAACTTAAAAAAAAAAAAAAAAATCGCGAAGTTAGCGAATTTACAATTTTGGTCCTCATCGTGTTGTTCAAACTGAAAGTACCTACTGGCAACAATGAAAAAGTGACGCCAGCGGCAGGCGGTGGTTTCCTCGTTGGACTATAGGGTTCGTTTCCAACTGATTACAAGCGGTTTTAGGGTGTCAAATTATTGCTTTGGAAGCTCGCTCCAGCACCCGCGCAGAAGCACAAAACAAATGCTCGGCACAGTCCATTCTTTAGACTGCCTGCTCGACTGGCGAGCCTGCCTGCCACTCGACGTCACGGCATTGAAAAGTGCGGGTATATTTGAATGTTGATATTGGCCTCATTTTCTTTTGCCGATTTTATTATGACTATCCTGAATTTCGCGATACTAAATAGCATACTCTAAAAAGGCCGGGGATTAAAAAAAATATATATTTACTTGGGGCAGCTAAAGAAATCACCGGAGTGTTTAAGGAAGCGCCATGACAAGGAGCCTAATTAATTTTAAATTATGTACTCATGCAGAGCCTATCACTTCCGATTGCAAAAAACTCGAGGAATTGAATGGCTTATTCGTATTTGAATACACTCGATCCAAAATGAAATAATAGTAAAAAGAATTACTCCAGCATAGCACTGCGTTTGCGCGGAAGTCTGCGTTCTCCATTGCATGTCGACATTAAATCACCGATTGCCCAAGTGTTTTGGTATACATAGCCTATGGGTCCTTTTTGGTCCTAACAAATAAACACCAGTAAGTGTGCTCTGAGGAGACTCGTGGATTGTACAACGTACCAGGAAGCTCTTTCGGAAGTGCGAAAATTGGAATGGCGGCTAGAAATGCAAGGGCTGCGGCCACTAGAAACCCCATCCACCAGGCACCAACCCAGACTTTGCTAAATCGGTTCAACTTGACCCTGAAAACAGAAAAACAAAGATTTATCATTCTGGTCCCACCCAAACACGCGCGTATCATCTGAGCTGTCTCAAAGCTTTTTAAATTTCAGCGCTTACTCCTTAGGGTCTTTGGCGATGTCGGTGTAAAGGGTTAAAAAATAGCCCCCGGAAAGGAAGCCCACAGCTGGCCCCAGAAGAGCCATGGCGAAATAAATGCCTGGAATAGAGGACAATGAAATTAATGGACTGATCCTTGACAACTTTTCAGCGAACCTCTTAAGCTAAAGTGGTGCGGAGCGAAGCAAAACTAAAGTCAAAGCAAAAGTGATTTCTACCCAAATAAACAGGCGACGTCTTGGTAGGCACGTTGTCATCCAGGTAAGCGATGCCCAGTGTGTAGAAAGGCGACGTACCACAGCCGTGCAAAAAATTGCCAAGCATGAAGAAGTAACGGTACTCTGGCAAGTTTGTGGGTGACGTGGCGCAGAATTCGTCTGACTTGAGTAAGTTAGGACAAATGTCCTTGATGTCAGAGCTCTGGTATGGCGGCACCAAGAAGTGGGGTATGGCGAAGATGAGAGAGCCAGTGGCCATGACGATGGTCCCGATGGCCATGTACCTGGGCTTGTGCTGCCTGTTTCCGAAGTAAGCCACAGGAGTGCTGCATAAGAGCGAGCCCACGTTGTACATGCTGACGATGCTGCCGGCCTGGATGCTGCGCATCTGAAAGCGCCTCTCGATGGTGGGCAGCACGACAGGAATGTAGCCGTTGATGGCCAGTCCCTGAAGGAATCCGGCCGAGCAGAAGGCGGCCAGGGCCCAGGGTGGTGTGCGCAGGCTCTGTAGGCACTCCGGCTCGACGCGGCCCCAGCCGCAGCTCTTCGGGGTTGCCTCATTATCGGAGGCGAGCAGTGCACGCTGGTCAGAGAGAGCCATCGGCTGATGCTCGTCCCGGCTTCCCGATGCCCGTCCGGTGGGCTCTGCCGTTGCCGCCACTGTTTTCATCACTCGCAGGTCTGCGTCTCGCTCTTGAAATAACGCTGAATTCGATCCTGCGTGCGAGAAATTAAAATATTCTGAATATCTTCTAAGAACTCACAATATTTGGGTGGTATACTAATTCCTAAATTAGTTTCGGCCTGATTTCACCCCTGGAATAAAGGTCTAATACATAAAGCGATATACCCATATCTGTAGATTTTTAAGAATGTCTTTAACTTTTCACTCGGCAAGTAAACCTGTGGAGGCCACTGGCTGTGAGAAGCCGACGCTTCGCATGCCACTGATGCATGAAAGATGTAATTATGGATTTTATAATTATGACAGCATCAGCCTCACCGTGATGCCTTCCTAACTGTTTTACCGGCGTAGGAGGCCCTGCCTACTCAACCTTAGAAAACACCCTGTATCTTTTACAAGCCGTAGCGTAAAAAAAAAATGAAACACGTTTATAAATCTCTGTATGCGAAATTAGAGCGCAGCTCTTGAGGTATTTTGATTTTGCGGTATAACGGGACGAGATGGTGTCACAGGCCGTAGTGACACCAGGCAGCAGAAGACTGCACGAGCAGAGTAAAAGATATCGACAAGCGTGGCTTGAGCGCCTTTCCACTCCCGAACGTGTCTAACGTGTGTACTGTTTTTTCCGGGTCTTGAGCCCGACGGACGACGTTGTACGATCGTCACACTGGTGGTATCAACGACACCGCCATGCAAACGAGGTCTCTTAAACTGTCGGACCCTTTTTCTGACGACGCCGTAAAAGCAGCGTTGGCGTTGGAGGCGGCCAGGGTTCCTGCCCTTGCTGCAGCGACGCGCACCAGCCGCACCTCTGCCCGTTCAAACTAGCGTCGTGCCACTTTTGTAGTAAGCAAGGGCACCTTGCCGGTGTATGTAGGGCGAAGAAGCGGCAGTCCAGCGGTCCGACGCACGTTGAAGGGGCGGCCCCAGCTCGCGGCCGAGGCAACCGCCGTCGGACCGGCGCGCAGCCACAGCGGGGTCGACATACGGAAAAAAACGTCTGACACCAATACAGCTCAACTTCACATCGTCACCGAAGACACCCAGATTTTTTGCATAAGGTGCCTAACCCCACCAGCCAGTCGGGCTCGCCTTTCCTGGACACCCTCGAAGTTTGTGGCCAGTCCCTGTGCATGGAACAGGATACAGGGGCCAGCGTTTTGGTCATTGCGAGGTAGTTTTTCAAGAAAACCTTCCCGTCCGTGCCAGTCCAGTCCTCGGACGTCGTGCTGCGCAGTTAATCAGGCCGGCTTTCCCCTGTTCAAGGCATGACCGATGTCAGCGCCTGTTTTGGCAACAAGGATGCATGCCTGCCCCCTTTTGTAACAGGGGGTTGTCACCCACGCTGCTTGGCCAAGCCTGGATCCAGGCTCTGAGAATTAAGCTGTCGCAGTCCACGGAGGCTGCTGTATCTGCACTGACCATTGTGCCAAGGCTGATGCACGACTTCGAGACGCGTTTTAAGATAGGTGTGGGCACCTTTCTGACGACGACAGCAAGTCTGCACGTTCCGGTTGATGCCCGTCCCGAATTTTTCAAGCCGAGGCCCCTTCCCTTCACACTCAAAAATAAGGTGACGCAAGAGCTGCAGCGCCTGCAGCGAGAGGGCATCCTGACACCGGTAAAGACCTCTCCACGGGCTGCACCCATCGTACAGATGCTAAAAGAAGATGGAAAAATCAGATCTGTGAAGATATTGAAGTCACCATCAACCCAGTGGCAGAACCTGAGTAGTACCCCCTACCCCTCATTGAGGAATTGTTGACGTCACTCTACGGTGGAGAAAAGTTTTCCAAACTGGACCTCAGAGACGCATATCAGCAGGTGGTTCTGGACAGACTCCCACAAATATGTTGCCATTTCCACGCCGATGGGACTTTCTCAGTGCACGTGTCTGTCTTTTGGCGTAGCTTCAGCCCCAGCTCTCTTCCAGCGAGAGATGGACAACTTTTTCCGGGAATCGATGTACGTGGCAGTGAATTTGGACAATATCCTGGTACCGGGGTCAACGACCAGGACCTCATCCAGAATCTTCACCGGGCCCTGATCAAGCTTCAAGAATAAGGCCTGAAGCTCAAGGTTGAAAAATGTGTTCCCATCGCTCCCAGGACGGAGCACCTAGGCCACGTCATCGCGAAGGACGGCCTGTCTCCCGCTCCCCAGAAGGTGGAGGCAGTGAGATTTGCGCCACAGCCCCAGAATAAGAAGGAGCTCCAAAGCTATTTGGGGCTCATCAAATTTTACCGGCGGTCCCTGCCCAACCTTTCTGGACGCCTTCAACCACGTCATGTCCGGCTACGAGGGGTCGAAAAGTGGACATGAGAACAGAAACAAGACTACGCGTTTCGCCTGAGCAAGTCTCTGCTGACACAGGCTTTTGTGCTGGTCTATTTTGATCCGGCCGAACCTGTGGTCCTCGCGGTCGATGCCTCCCGATACGGCATTTCGAGACAGCGATGAACTTGAACACCTTGTGGCGTGCGTTTCACGCCGGCTGCATTCCGCTGAGCAGAATTACAGCCAGCTAGACAAAGAAGCCCTGGCTTTGGTCTGCGGCGTGCAGCTGTTTCATCAATACCTGTGGGGAAGAGAGTTTGAACTAATCACTGACCACAAGCCATTGTTAAGACTTTCTGGGGCTAGCAAGACGGTCCCTGTTCAAGCGTCACCACGGATCGTCCGCTAGGCTTTGAAACTGGCGGCATAAACTTACCAGCTGGTCTATCGGCCAGGGAAGACTCTCGGTAATGCGGATATGCCCTCGGTAGGCTTCCGCTGCTAGTGGTTCCAGCAAGTGAGCAGGTGCCAGCAGACATCTTCTTGCTTAGCAAACTCATCCAGGTGTACTCTCCAGGAAACCACTGGCCCAAGCGACCAATAGAGACAAGCTTCTGTCCGAAGTCGTTAGAGTCGTCGGAAGAGGTCAGGCCTTCCCTAATTGCAGGAATACAGCCCCTTTACCCACAAAAGTGCTGAGCTGAGCCTGCAGGAAAGCTGTTTACTCTGGGGATCCAGGGTAGTGATACCTCAGGTCCTACGTCCACAGGTTCTTCAACGGCCACATTTAGGCCATTCAGGGATGTAGAAGATGAAGATGGTGACCGGGTCTCATGTCTGGTACACCTGGTTTCATCTAAGACATTGCTCATCACGCGCAGCGACGCCACGTCTGTCAGGAACACCAGCGAGCACCCCGACGCATCGAGATCACCCCTTGGCCTTTTTCTGAGAGGCCATGGTCCTGCATGCCTGCATGTGGACTTCGGTAGACCTTTTAAAGGACGATACTTTCTAGTAGTCATCGACGCCTACTCGAAGTGGGTGGAAGTACTCAACGGCACCCCATCCGCAGCGGCGACGATCTCTG
The DNA here is from genome assembly GCF_016920785.2 of Ixodes scapularis. Taxonomy (NCBI): domain Eukaryota; kingdom Metazoa; phylum Arthropoda; class Arachnida; order Ixodida; family Ixodidae; genus Ixodes; species Ixodes scapularis. The sequence goes on along the minus strand of NW_024610240.1, from coordinate 242,096 downwards.
CATTGCGACGGGTCTTCGCCACCCAGGGATTCCCAGGCTTGATAGTCTCGGGAAATGGCCCAGCTTTTGCCAGTGTCGAGTACCTGAAGTTCCTGACCAGGAACGGAGTCCATTGGATGATGGTCCCTCCGCACCATCCCGCTTCCAATGGAGCCGCGGAAGGGGTGGCACAAACTGCCGACTAAGCTCAAGAAGTGACAAGACGGGGATTTCTGCATGCAAGTGGCCCGAGTTCTGTTTCACTACCGAACCACGCCACACGAATGCACTGGCCGTGTCCCATGTGAGCTGCTTATGGGCCGCATGATGAAGACACCGTTGCACGTTATGCGTCCCAACCTGCGGTCCACAGCACTGCTGAAGCGGCTCAAGCAAAAGCTTTACGCCGACCGTGGCTGTCGTCCTGGCCCTTTGTCGGAAGTTGGAGCACCGGTGTATGCCAGGAGCTTCCGACCGGGTGCTCCTTGGTCTGCTGGACATGTAGCCTCTGCGGTAGGCGCCTCGTCCCTGAACGTGCGCCTGCCAAATGGGACCATGTGGCATTGGAATGGGGACCATGCATAGGCCTCGCAACGAGATCTCAGCGGCGCCCATGGACGGCACTTCAGTCCCGCGGCCTGTGATAGCCGGACCGCGACAGCAGGACACTGACGCCCGGATATTCAAGTGGCAACCGTAGCGTGGACACCCCATCCTCGCCCAGTCTCTCAGCTTCCACTGCGCCTCCCAACGACCCATCGGCCGGCGTTTCTCAGTCAACCCCAGGAACCCCGGCCGCCGTCACGATATTACGGAGGAGTTCCAGACCACGAAGAGCCCACCGTTGGTACTCCCCCAGTTGACGTGTGCGCACGTGGTCTGTTATAGTTTTTTTTTTTTTTTTTTTTTACAAAAAAAAAAATGTAATTTTTTTTGCCGCCTGGTTAGCTGTAGCGATACCAGGCGGCAAAATACTGCGGAAGCAGAATCAAAGATAAAGACGAGAGTGGCTCGAGCGCTTTTCGACTCCCGAACGTGTCTAACATCTGAACCGTTTCTTCCGGGTCTTGAGCCCGACGCACGATGTAGTACGATCGTCACAGATGATACGCAAAAGGAGGAGGGGAGAGTGCAGAGGATGCGGGAGGGTATGGAAGAGGTGGAGGACGAGGAGGAGTGGAGTAGAGGACGGGAGGAAGGGAGGACAAGGAGGGGAGGAGGAGCGGGGAGGAGGGGAGAGGAGGGTCCTCTGTACCCTCCCCTTCCCTCCTTGTTACGTTACATGATTTAGTGTCATGTCACCTACTAACAAATTCAGTTTGTCCGCTATATTTAGCGGGAAAATTGACGTCACGTGACCTCAACACCGATTCAATTCCTCGCTAAATTTGGCGCCGTTACGCCGACGGCGACGGTGACGCCGCGAAACACGGGAACGAGCGCCAAAGAGCTGCGCTCTACAACGGTTATATTAACACGTACTCCTTGCAGTTTTCGATTTCCCACTCGCGAAACGAAATACAGGAGTGTCATCTTTCGGCTGCAACTCGTGTCCCCATTGGAATGCTGACGCAGGCACTCGCATCCTAACTCGTTGAGCATGATTCCCTGTCAGATAGATCTGCGTTGCGCTGGCCCGCTAGGTGCACTGAAAAAATGCAGCCTTGTTACGAAGATGTCACAGTAATCTCGAATTCAGGATATTTACAAATCTAGATGGAGCTACTGTTCTGGCATGGCAAAAGTCGCTCTGGAAGCCAAGCCAAGCTGACATGCCTGACTGTGATTTCACCGACTTGAATAATGGCTATTTCACTGCGTGAAGTAGCCTCCATTCAACTTCCGCTTGCTGTTCTTCTTTTATGATGTGTCAGTGCAGTATTGTCGGGGACAACTCTGAATGCCAGACTGCGGGAACCTCGGCCAGGATAGCCGGGATTCGAACCAGCCTAAAGCCCCTTGATAAAGGCGTTTTTTTTACAAGTACCGCCAACCATTGTTGTGGAACCGCGCGAGACACGTGCTACGAGCGGGTGCTCCGCCGCCATTCGCTTCCTAGGGCCGCTCAATTCAGTGCTGTGCCGCCATTCGCTTCCAAGGGCCGCTCGAGACGCGGGTCTCGTGCACTCGCGCATTTGACGCTACTTGCACGACAAACGTAAACATATCGAGGAGCTTTAAACCAGCCAACTGAGTATCCGTAGGCCGCAGCCGGTTCTTTGTTTCGAAGCCACTAAAGCGGCTTAGCATTTTTTATCTTTGACAATACACGGCAACTAGGCTTTCGTGTTTTGGGAGTTGGTTTTCTTCGGAATTCCAGGGGTGTTCTTTTTTTTCCCACAAATAGTTTTTTTTTTTTTTTTTTTCGATAAAAAGGTTTTTTTAACACTTACGTTGAAGGATACTTGCAGGAATCACCTAAAGGAGAAAGCCTGCGCCCCCAAAACGTTCTCCCTGTCTTGGTGGCGAGACGAGATTTTCCTGCTTTTTGTAAACTGCAGTTTCCAGCCAGCGCCGTATCAGACCGTCTGACAACGAGCATGGCGCTCCCTTTCGTCGAGTTTCTGCGTATTTGCCGCTTGGGGCGATATCCGCTAGCGATCGCATCATGCCTACTATTGGTACCCGATTACCCGAGTCCCGATAAGAGAAGCAATCGAGCAGTTCCAAACATATATCCTCGCAGACAGCTCAGTGCGCCCTCGCTATATACACAAAATGAAGCTGTACATTAAGACTTTCAAGATATTTGTTCTTTTGCTAATGAAGGATTAAATTGTAGGGTTTTCGGCACGCCGCCCTGATTTTGATAAACAAAAAAGGGAATAATTTTCTGGGAGCCTGAAGACTCGTGTATAGGTCGCGTGACGTCGATTTCCTCACTAAATTTAAAATCAACTGACGGACCGACACAATTTTCGAGTACACTAAAAAAAAAGGTGTATTGTTACACCCTTTGTCCCACATAATACACCACGATACTTCAATTCGACGTGCAACGCCCTATATTCGAACAGACGGCCCCAACTTTCACGAGCGGCTTGACAGCCGTGTGGTACAACTTATTAAAATAGCTAATGTACGTGTTACTGACTAGGAAAAAAAAAATAATCGGGGTTTTCTTGGTCCTACTGTAAAAACTCGGTGTTTTCTTTATGTGGTCTTTGATACGTACCTTAGCCATTTAAAGCGTTATATCGCACCGCTACCAAGCCCCTCGTATAATTTGGGGCAGTCTGTTTGACTATAGGGCGCCGTACGTCGAACTGAAATTTGAGGGTGTATTATATGGGACAAAGGGTGTAATATTACACCCTTTTTTTAGAGTGATATATGGGGGTTCCATAAAAATCATTTAAAATCTTGTCGACCGCGAAGGAACTTGGCCGGTAGTTTTGAGAATGTCGTGTTTTACAAAACCAAATAACGAAACGCAGTCTTTGTACGGGAGCGTCGTTTTTTCTGCCTTTTTTACGCGAAATATATATACATATATATTTTTTTTTACGGATTGGAGCTTTTGCCAGGAACAGCCCGAAAGAAATGAACACCTTTGAGTAGAAATATTTGTGTAAAGCTAAGATGGTGGGAGTTATGCCTGTACCCTTCAATAGTACGTTTCCTCGCGCCCCTTTATCTAAAAGAAGTGGAGGTGACCTAAAAAATTACAGACGTCTTTTGTCAACGCGGGTGATCGGAACTTCGAAAATTAGGAAGTTGCTAACCCACTGCAGAGCGCCTCCCAAATGTCCCAAGAAACTTGACGCCGAGAAGGTGGCGCTCACAGTTCTACCAGGCCGCCAAGCCACCTATCCTCTTTGGGATAACGACATGTTAAAACAAAATGCGACTGCCTCATCAAGATGCGAATTCGTGCATTCCGCTCCAAAATGTAGCTGGTTTAGTTATAGATCTGAAAAATTTGGGCGTCGTTTCTTGGATAAGATTAAAAGAAAATAGCAAGGCGTGGTAAATAGCATGCAGAAAAATAGAACTCATTCTTGGGACGCCATATCTGAGTGCACTGTTCAGTGGGCATGCTTAGACCAACCTCACATCTGTAGGTTCCCAAGACCGACAATCGCGATGGTGTAAAATGCACGTTGCAAAATATATATATATAAAGCTCGCCATCAGCATGCGCTAAGCAGCTATGACCGCCAGTGGCCGTTACATCTAGCCTCTTACCTTTTGAGAACGCCCTAAGTTCTATAACCCGGTACTTGTTATGAAAGTACCTTCCATATTGTCTTGTTTTAATGTTCTAAGACATTTCCATGGGTTCGTAGAAAACGCATGGACGCGCTCCCTCGGTTCCATCTACCAATTGCGTTCAAGGCCTCTTCAAAATCAGCAGCTGATTAGAGCCAACTCTAAAGGGATAAGCTTACCTCCGTAGACTCCGACGCAATTATCTCCGAAATGTAGTTCCCCGATTTCGTCGCCGTCGCTCCTTAGCCTTGGGGTTCGCCAACCGCTTTCCTTCTCTTTTACGCTCAAATAGCCAGATTCACGTGTTATTTCAAGTGAGTCGTCCTCTTCTTCGGATGCGCGGCCTGCGATACCGGTGCACTACCTCCGTTTCGACTGAAACCATTCTATGATTCATAAGGTTTCCAAATACTTTACTAGGGAGAATACATTCCACTCCTTTCAAATACAATAGCCTCGGCGCGGACAGTTTTTCTATCGTCGGGAAGGTCTCGACTACCGGGCGGTAAATGATGATGATGATGATGATGGTGGTTTAGACAACACTTTTAATGGAGTTCTCACTACTCTACACAAAAAAGTGAAATCAACTCTTCAGGAAGAGTATGTTTAACTCTTGAATACAGTTTTGGCCACACTTCTAATGTAGTTGTAGTTACTCTACACGATGGAGTGAAGGTAAATCTTCCTGGTGAGTTCGCGTAACTCTTGAATACAGAGTTCAGGCAACACACTAATAGAGTTGAAGTTGCTCTACACACAGTAGTGAAGGTAATTCTGCCTGGAGAGCATCCTTAACTTGTTAACAAGGAGTTTAGGCAATACTTCTGATAGAGTTATAGTCACTCTGCAGAAAGGAGTGATATTAATCCTCATCAAAGAGTTTAGGCAACACTTGTTATGGATATAATTATAATCCAATTAAATGCAAAGGTGGAAGCGAGCTGGACAAGAATGACGAAAATAATCCCTGGAGAAGGGAAACAAGAGGGACAAAGGACAAACATAAATCTAAAAAACACAGCTATGTGACTGGTGAGCGACCGAAAAAATTCGCCTGGTCCGGGTTTCGAACCCGGGACCTCTCCATTACAGGTGGAGCGCTGATAAAACTGATATTACAGGTGGAGCGCTGATAAAACCCGTTTGCTCTACTGACGTCTAACCCCTGGTTAGCTCAGTTGGTAGAGCGCTTTACCTGTAATGGAGAGTTCCCGGGTTCGATAGCCGGACCAGGCGGATTTTTTCGGTCGCTCACCAGTCACCTAGCTAAGTTTGGAGATTTACGTTTGTCCTTTGTCATTCTTGTTCCCCTTCTCCAGGGATTATTATCGTCGTCACTTCTTATGGAGTTATAGTTACTCTACACAAAGGAGTGAAATTAACTCTCACTTACTCATCAAAAGAGTAGTCCTAACTCTCGCAAAAGTATTGGCGTGACTCTCTATCGAACAGTTAAGTGAACACTCGCAAGGGAGAGTTGAACTTACACTCGTCGTTAAAGAGTAACCGTTACTCTCCATAGAGAGTGTTGTTTGCGACAACCCGGGTACTCTCCAAAAAGAGTCGAGTCTACCCTTGTCGACTCCTTTTCTTTTTAGAGTACGTGCATCGAGTTTGTTTTGTAACGAAACTGGTTTATTGAGCTTTTTACTGCAGGCTGAAACTGAACATTAACACCAGATCTTATACAAAGGTAACCTCGGCACCTCTTTTTGATTTTTCAGTTGACATGCATTCTAATGAAAGACGTTGACCCTAACATCAGCGGTTCGAGACCGCAACTCTTGTAATCATCACACTGAAGAAAAATATCCTATACTTATTCTTCAGTTTTAAAAAGGCCCTGCAATCCTGTTTAGGCGTATACCTTTTTTTTTTTTTTTTGCGGTTTCGACGTCTCTTGTGGTTCGGGCAATCCAGCGGGCGCGGAGAGAGTAACTAAATATCAGTGCGTCATTGTTTAACCGGACAACGCGGAAACCTCCTCCTCCTACGGGGGCGCCCCGTGGTGTCGAACGCGCGCGGCATGTGACGAAATCGTGACGTGTTTGGTCCTGACGTCAGCCGAGGAGAGAAAGCTGCCCCGTTCCCCGGCAGCTTCTCTCCTCGGCCTCACCTCCTTCCCCCGTCTTCCCCTCCCTCCCCACATTGCTCAGTCACCGGGGTGAGGGGAATCCTCCGGCGCGGGAAAAGGGAGGACAGAGGACCAAGGACGTTATGAAGGAGGTTATTTTTTGCTTGTTTTTTTGTAATTTTAATATGCCTATAACATTTAAAATAAAGCGAATTTCGAGAAAAGAAAAAGTTCACTAAGCTACACTCTAAGAAAAAAAGGGTGCAGTCGGGTGCATCGGGTGCACATGCACCCTTTTCCTGAAAGATGCACCCTGCATGCGTTGCCCAGTCAGTGTACTTGTACACCAACGATGAGCATCCTCCTCTTCCTTAAAAACCTCTAGGTGCATCAGTGCACCCCCACGCTAGCCACGCGCCCCGATCAGCTTGTGCTTGGATTCCCCCTTGGGGGTCACTTGTTGGGTTGGGCAGTTTCTTAGGAAGTATGGAGCTATCCTGTTCACTCGGTATTGACAGTAGTGTGGACGTTATGCTTGTTTTAGGCCAATGGGGTCTCCGGGTAGGATCATGTGACCACAGTCTCCAAGCTAGAGATAAAGCAGAGCACGGCACCTGCCTGAAGGCCAAGGCCACGGATAGCATCCACTGCTCTATTAACTTTGGGTCGAACTTTCAAGAGGATATAAGGGACAAATCCTCTTGTTGTGTTCATTGTCGGGTTGCCCCTGAAGATAACCCTTCACGAGGGGGGCCCTTTTCAGCCTTGAAGGAGCTGCTATTCCCCTACTCCACTCTTTTTCTTTCTCTCCCTAAGCTGAAAGCATGAAAGAAGGTAAAGGTTTCACGGATGACGTAGTAGCTTTTTTCGATCTCGGTGCTTCCCGGCCTAGTTTCTTGTGTGCTGTGCCGCGACCAGCGGGGCTGCCATAGATTTCGTCCGCGAAGACGTATTCGAATGTACCAAGATTTCTTCAAGAAAGCCCAAGGAACTCATGTGATGAGTTTAGTGTTCGGTTCGGCAAACTACTGCTTCTGCTACATGGTGTTGAATCTTCACGGACCCCTTTCTTTTCGTTTCTGTGTTTGTGTTGATCTGCAGTGCCCGTGTGGACATATGTTTCGGATTACATATTTCAAGTCCGGTGTTTTCATCGTAAGTGCTCTGCAACCTACTCCTTTGCAACAATTGACCGTTCCGTTCCGGATTACCTCTAGAATTAGGCAGCGTCTATTTTCAAGCAGCCGGGAGAATAATATCCCACAAATTCTATCGGCAGTCGCCTGCCATTAGCTGACTACAATCATGTGACAACCGCACGCAGAATACTGACTTTCTTATTCTCCTTTATGAAAACACGTTTTCGTTGATACACGTTTTGTAGACACGTTTCATCGTCAATCGTTACGCGAAATGCACGCTGCAGGGACATTTTGCCGCGCGTGTATCTCTGAGGGCGCGTGCTCACCGACCCAGCCCACCCGTTCACGCCGCTTCGTCGCGACAGTCTGCGGCGGCTCATTACAAAAATGTTAGCCCACCTGTCCTACCCATACATGTCACTTCGCGGATACATTCTGGGGCGGCTCATTACAAGAAAAGAAAAGAGAGAAGCTAAAATAGAAAAGCTAATCTGAGCTGTCGATGAAACGTCGTTCGATGAATGAAGGGCGACTGCCGGTGGAATTTAGTGGAAATAATTCTGCCGGCTGCTCTGAGAACAGACACTAAGACACACCCCCGGTTCTTGTTTGCTTAGTAATCTTCTCAGTTGTGTAACAGCTTCTTTGTACCTCTTCACATATCTCGGATTGCTTGTAAGTTTGTACCTGTTTACGAAATAAGCTGTCTAATAAACTTCCATGAGATTTGTAAACAATCCCGTGTGTCCGTTTACCTGCCTTTTTGCAATCACCGGGGCGCATACATTTCTTAAGGGTTTCATTGATGTCTTAAATAGGTTTATGAAGTTAGTTATCAAGCTGGTGCATAAAGTGGTGTGACCATGCACCTTTGAATCGGGTGCATCTATGTTCTCTTCGAACTCAGTGGGTGTAGAAAGAGGTGTAATAATACACTATTGAACGGGGTCCTCCTGTGTTCCTATTGAGAGCAGTAGGTGTAGAAAGGGGAGTAATGGTACACTATTGAGCGGGGTGCATCTGTGTCCCCTTTGAGTGAGGCGGGTTTATAAAGCGGTGTAATGGTACACCTTCAAATGGGGTGCATCTGTGTTCCCTTTCATTTCATTGGGTGTAGAAAGAGGTGTAGCCGTACACCATTGAATGGGGTGCACCTGTGTTCCCTTCGAGTGAGATTTCTGTAGAAAAAGGTGTACATATGCACCACACCGACAAGTGTACACATACTCCCATATTTGGGGTGTACATGTGTTCCCCCAAAGGGTGTAGTATATGTGACAAGCACTTACACCTTCTATGGGTGTACCCCATGACACCCCTTTTTTTGTGTTATGAAGTCTACAGGACGGCTACAAGACGTTTTAGGCTGTCACGTCTTGCCAAGACACATACAAGACCTCTCGCTCGTCTTGCCAAGACATCTTTCGACGTCTATTAGACGACTTCGTGTTCAGTGGGTTCGCGCGCTCGCGCTCCTCGAGCGTCGATCAAAGCTGTGCACGGGCACTTTTCGCTTCCGAAATTCCCACAGAAAGTCGACTCCGAGAATAGAAGTTCCGTAGATCGTCACCAACCTCGTTCGACGCGGTCGCGTACTCCCTCAGAAAGAACCACTGAATCCGCGGAGCCATTCTGTCGTCTGCTAGGCAAAACCGGCGGTGAAACTTTATTGCGGGCTTTTCATCGCTTTATGGCACTGAGACGATAGAAAACAGACTTCGTGATTAGATATTGACAATACACATTACTTACAAAAAAAAATATATTCCCTTTTTTATCACACAATTTCTGACCTCACATCGAGCCCCTGCGCATATTTGTCCATGTCAATGCCCTAGCAACGATTCGTTTGGAGCGGAGCGCCATATTGTGCAAGCTCGTGGAGGAAAGAAGCATGGCGACGGTCAGTCGCCCTGCTTGCAATCGTCATAGCAGGCGTCTCCAAACCCCGGCCCGCGGTTCTTCCAATGAAGCCCGACTCGTGCCCCGCTTTCAGCAGACCCGCTGCTACCAGCTCAAAAAGAGGTAGCAGCAGACGCGCTGCTAGCGGCCTGCTCCAAATGCGCAAACAAAGATACAAGAAATAACTAAAGAGACTGTGTCGTAACGGGCGTCCTCTAACCATGGTATTGACTTCAGATTGTCATGACCAGCATCCCCGTTCTTAGTCCCATACATAACGTCTCTGTATTTCGCGTTCTCATGTACATTGTGCTTAGTGCCCTGTCACAACTATTGCATATTGTCGACATTCGTTTTATTGGTCCCATTAGCCGTTTGCACTGAGCGAGGGTCAAAGTTGATATGTGTTTTCAAATTCAGATTCAGATTTTTTTTTTTTTCGAATTATTCATTTATTTACGCTACAATTGTTTGGACGCATAGCCACTATGGCTAGAGTCGGGTCCAATCACAAACTACGTATTGCCGTGCGGCACGAAGCAAACGTTACGTCAAATACAATCTTGCGTTCGGGATGGCATGGTTAGGTCATTAACCTTGAATGTTATAAAACAAGTTTTTTTTAAATAAAGGTAAAAGTTAGATTTCTGCTTAGTATCCGTGGGTATATCATTCCAAATTAATGCACCGTTGAATTCATCAAGTCTTCGACCATAAACATTTTTACATGGTGGTAAATTAAATTAATAACAAACAGCAGTCGTCCTATTTCTTGGTGGGCATTTAAACACAGATAAAGGCAGTGGTTCATTAGTTCGTATAATGTTGGTATTTGATCTATTTTTAATTTATATACTAAGCTTATGGGTTGCACTTGTAATGATTGAAATAAGGGTCGGCTTGCGTCAGTTCTACTAGAAAATGTGATTGTTCTTAGCGCACGTTTCTGTAGACAACTAATTGAATCTAGGTACGTAGGATATGTATTTCCCCATGACTCTAAGCAATATGTTAGCTGACTGTGTACGAATGCGACATAGAGATTGCGTAAAATACTTAATAAGTCGCAACATTCGCGCGCCTTTAGTAAAGTATAACACCCATAAGCAGCCTTCGAACAAATATTATTAATTTGACTTTTCCAATTCATGTCTGAATCCACAAGAACACGCAAATATTTGTAGCAAGAAACATGTTGTAATTTTGTATTGTCCAAGTATATGGCCAATCCATCATAGTTTATTTTCTTTTTTCTAGAATGAAACACTTTTCATTTTTGTCTGGTGAGTTTTCTTTGTCTCAATTGCTGCGTAATATTATAATTAGCTACATATTACAATTCATTTTAAAGTTTATGTATTCATCAAACCAAGGATGGGCAGTATTTCAAATACAAGTATTTGAAATACGTATTTTAAATACTTTGTGCATTTTGCATTTGTATTTAATTACAAATTGGGTAATGTATTTGACGTGTGTATTTAAATACTAAAATGCGGGTATTTCAAATACAATTGTAATTAAATACAATTTTGTGGGCGAAAATACATTCCTCAAATTTATTGTAACTCTCCAGAGCAGGAAGAAAACTACGTCCTGCACCGAATAAAGTGTCTCTCAATCAAGCACCAGGGTTTAGTGACTTTGCGATTACAGTGCTAGCCCAGGGCAAGAGTAGTGACGAAATCGACGTGCACAGGCAGACTGGCTAAATAAGTGCCTGCGACAACTTGTGATGCTTTCCAGCCTGATTTCCATCCCTTTTTTTGCCTGGAATATTCTAAATGCGCGGGTCGTCCAGATTTTCGTAACTGGTGCGAGTTGCAACAATAAAACATTCTCTAGCTAGTGCTGCGCGTCTTGGTCGTCTCGGTTCTTTGTTGGTCTATACCAAAATGTAATCGACAAAAAAAGCTGCTTGAAGCTCCGTACTTTTTCACCTATTACGTCCAAGCTGATTACATTTTTTGTGTGATTATATCTTTATTGCGTTACTAGAGCCTCGCTCACTAACTCCCGAGTGTGCGATGCAAAATTAAAATGAAATACCCAGAAACCCGTTGCAGGTGCCCTGAAGTCGCTGACGCAAATTTTAAGGAATGTATTTGGAAAAGTATTTGGAGGAGACCAAATACATTTGGTTGTATTTAAAATGCTTTTTTTGGAAATGTAATTAGATTTGTAACTAAATACATTTTTGAGGAAGTATTTTGTATTTGTATTTCGATACATATTTGCATGTATTTTTCCCATCCCTGCACCAAACTTATGTGTTTTTTTTTAATACTTAAAGTTTAATTTCTGAGTTTAAGTGCTATGTAGGTGTATTTTTCGTTTTCCTTTTCTTTTTTCCCCCGGCCCTCGACACTGCAACAGATCCCAAAGCTAGGCCCTTTAGCCAAAAGCTTTTGAGACTCCTGGTCCATAGGAAACGCGAAGGGTGAATTTTACCAAGGTGCTTTACTTCGAAGCGCTCGAAAGTATTCAAAGCTCGTTCAGGTTCCACAGGAAAACATCAACACTCTTTCCCATCTAACAGAACCAAGCTGACATTAATGGGCGTCACACGTCACACGGTCATTGCAAAAGCTGGAGGGTTTCACACGAGGTAACATAAAGGCGCCAGCATATCGCTTTTCGGCGGTGCTGTGCGAGGTTCGCCCACCCACAACAATTCTGTTTCCGAAGGCCGGCTTTGCCGCACGGCGCAACCTTCAAAACAAACTTTTTTTTACCTTCGCTCGCTCCAAGGTCGTTCGCATCAGTTCGCGTTTCGACTGCTCGGCGGCCATTATACGCCAGCAGTGCTCGCAGCTCGCTCCCCACACGCTGATCAAAGGCGACGCAAAGTTTGAAACGGCATCTGTTCTCTGCCAGAAGTGATGCCACATGACGTCGGGTGAGTTGCTTTTTTAAACACATCGGCGACATACGCAGTTTCTCTTCTCTGCCGCTAACTTCAAGCGGGATGACCCAAACCAAGCGCGCCGCAGAGAGGGAGAGAAAGAGAGTAGAAGAAAGCCCGGACTTTCGTGGCACCTGTTGTGGTTCGGCCGCTCCGATTTTATCGCGTCGTCTTTTGAGCTGGGACTCGTGCGATGCATGCCAGATTCCCAGAGAGACGACGGCCCAGAACAAACGACCAGACGACTTCTTTTGAGACGTGGCCGTGCGAGACGGATCCGCCTTGGTGGACAAACCAACGCTGCCAACGCGTCGCTCGGTCACGACATCGGCTTCGTGACAGACGCATTTTACGCCTTGCTAACGGCGTCCGCAGTGCACCACACGAACGAGATGCCTCTGACTTTCACGTTCTGCTCTCGTAAGCGAACCAAACATCCGATTGCATACCGCTTTTTTGTCACATTTGAGAAACTTGGCGGATTTCGCTAATCGGTGCTGAGCAGTGACGGATTTAAGGGGCGACCTTAATGTTATCACAAAGTACGCTAACCTCTCTGCGCTTGATTATAAGAGCAAGTATTACGAAGAATTCTGACGTAATCAATAGTTTGAAGCACTTCTCAGTCGCGTAGATGAAAATACTTGTCAGTTAGAAAGTATATTTCATAGAACATAGCTTCATAGCACCGGCACTTTTCTACGGGGGATCTGATTAAACTTGTCTGAAGAAATAAACGTTTTTTTTTTATTCTTCTTTTCGACAGCATTTGAAGAGGGTGTTTTTGAGTGTAGAGGTGCCTCAGACAAGCCGCTCAATTGTAAACATCGCCAAAAAGATAATAAAATAAAAAATACACGGAAAGGGGGAAAGTCAGCGAAAACACGTGCTTTTCGTGGCCTGCAATGCGATTGTGAGTCACACGCTGGTCGTTACAAGCAGCCTAAAATGTTGCCTGCTCCTTTCTTGTTTTCCTTCGCGTTTTCCGTGCGCCTGCACTCCGACTATTTTTTCGTCAGCCTTTATCTTCGTAGGCTTCGTGCTACACCTGGGTGGAGGCGTGGCAGTTATCAAACATACTGACCACGTGATTCGCTTCTTATCTCGAGCGCCGGTGACGTGCCGGAGAGCGCGGTCCTTTTGGAAACCGGCATTGTTCGTCCCGTGCAGGAGGTGCGAAGGCGACGCAAGGCCCTACTCATGAGCCAAGATTCCCCCGAGTACGGCGAGTGGCTCTTCTGGCGGGTTCCCCCGCACGCCGCCACCGCCGCTCAGGGAATCGAAATCGAGCGTTTCGCGGCCGCAGCCCTCGAGCGACGTCGACTCAAGGCGGCTCCCGTGCATCGCTCCGTGTTCCTCGAGAGGCCTCCTAGCATCGACGATGCGACGTGCCAGCTGGGGATACCGATCGACGGCGACTTCTTCGACGACCGCTACCACGACGAAGACGCTTCGTCGGAACAGCGCCGTTCCGCGGGCGCTTGGAACGCCAGCGCCACCCAGAACTGGCGGGAGGCTGCTAGGCCCAATCGCGTAGGCCGTCTGCTTCGCGATGTTTCTCTGCCGTCGGTGGTCTCTTCTGCGACGTTCGATGGAACTGTCAGCGACGTCGAGCGTCCCGTAGGCGATGCCAGCATGGGAAACAGGGGCAGCAGTCAGCAGGGAGCCGACGGCAAGCGGGCCAAGGGCTCCTCGACAGACGCGCTCGCCTCGGAGACGCCCAGAGGCAGTCCGGGCCTCTTCCGACTCGTCGGCCGGGACGCCAAGGGAAAAGTCAAAAAGACTCCGCAGACCGCCCGTAAAAATGCCCCCGAAAGCGTGGCAGCTGCGCCAGCGAACGCCGGAGAAGCATCGCCGCAGAAGACGCCGGCGCCGGCCCAACCGTCGGCGGAGAAGCGCTCGGAGTCCAGTCCCGAAAGCTCGGGCTCGGTTTACGTGGACACGGTGTCCCACCTGCCCACGCCTGCCGAAGAAGACGCCGGTGCAGCGACAGCCGACCCCGACTCGGTGACCCTCCAGGATTCCCCGAGCAACGTGAGTGACTCGACCGTGTTCGGTGACGAGGACGGCCGTTTCGGAGCGTCGGGCGTTGACGCTCCGGTGGGCCCCTACTCGACGCTACCGTGCCGTGGAGGGTCCGCTCGAGTCCGGTCCTTCAGCGAGGCTGAGTCGACGGCCCAGCGCGCTCCTTCCTGCACGAGCCTGGGTCGCGGAGACGTCGGCCTGCACTCCGGGGCTGCGACGCCCACGTTCACGCTGACGCAGCATCGAAAGGTGGTGCTGCCCAAGTTCCCGGTGCCGTCGTCGGCGGTGCCGCCGGAGACGCCGGCCGCCGTGACGGCCAGCAGTGAGGACGGCGGCGACGCCAAGCCGCTGGGCGCCGGTGGCCGCCGGCACTCGGCGTACGACGACGTGCCGCCGCTGGACGGCAACGTGCTCCGAAAGGTGGCCTCGCTGACGCTGGACAGGGCCACCATCGAGGCCAGGGTGAACCGGCCCAAGGTGGTGCCGGAGAAGCTAGACTTCAGCCTCTACGAGAAGTTCGAAGGTGAGCCTCCTCGCGTCCCAAGCTGTCCCCCGCTTCTTTTATATATCTATTTATTAAATACTGATACCTCATTGAGGTTTTAGCAGGGTGGACACAGTGGTACAGCAAAATACACCGACTATCACGCCAAAAGTACATGACAATATAAAGGCATGCTGCAAGCTATGTCCCGATCACCAAGCCAGTTCGCACAAGTGATGGTGATACACGTATAGAAAAACATTTCAAAACGCCGTTCAGTAATTAAGAAAAGAAAAAAAATCTTTTATGACACAAACGAAGGAAAGGGGAAAAGGCTCAAGGTACACCTAAGCACTTCTTATGAGTTGTGAATTTGAAAGCCTGTACATCATTCTTCTGCTCCCTTATTTCGTCTGCAGCATATTTGTGTTGTCGGCAGAGCAAGGCGCGCTCTGCCGCCGAGGAGAGGGCTCCTCTCCTCACCATGGGGTGGCCGGTCGTTGAAACTGATGTGCAGCATCTGTTTCAGCGACCGGCCACCCCATGGCGCTGCGTGTCCGGCCAACGGGAGCCTCGTCGACGCGCGCCAGCCAATGGGACCGAAACCGAAAATCCATCAGCTTTACTTCGCTCATTTGGGATCAGAGAATTTCGGTGCCGTTGGCTAGCATTGTGCGTGGTTTCGTAGCTGGGAGCTGGCTTCACTTGGAGAAAGGATTTAAGGTGCCATTTAGTGCAGTTTCAAAGTGTTGACGATTGGGCTAGTTGGTCATTCATAGTAGCGGAAAACAAACAGCGCAAGGACAAGGACAGAGCAGAAGGCGGTACACACACAGCGCTGACTTACAACTAAGCTTTATTGGCACTGACAACCTGTATAAATACACAATTTGCCGGCCCAAAAGCCAAGAAACATGAAAAGCCAAGAAACTGCGCTATTGAATGTGCATATACGAAGCATTCGCGTGTTTGACGTTCTGGAAATTGCTACGGGGCAGCAATCATCGGTGCTCCTAAGTGATAAAATCTATGGGAGAAGTATCTTTTGCTCCTTTTATTATCGGATAGCTTTTCACTTGCTGGCGCAGATCGAGTGGATATACTGGGATTTAGTTGATCGCAGCCGTTTTCACCGGCGCATGGAGGGGATGGGCCCTGAATTTGTAGGACTTGCGTAAAAAAAGTTAGCGCCGACTGTGGCTCCAAACGTTTTGTATCGATCTGTGCTCAGGTATGCCGACATTGATTAGAAGCTAAAGCCGGCTGCTGCGTGCCATGTCTATGCTAAATTCCACTCCTCTTTCCACTCGTCGCACTATCTCCCGTCTCTGTTTATTCCATAAAATTTACTATGCCAATTCACTCTTGAAAGAACAACTAATCAGTGCTCCCATCTACGTATCCTCTCGCCTCGATCACTGCTGCAAAGTATACCCACTTCCATTTCAAATTCTTTTTTCAAATCTTTCATCCCAAAAACGTCTCGTGATTGGAACGGCCTTCCCTCACCCATTGCGTCCATTGGCGATTTTGTCCTCTTTAAAGAAGCTTTAACAAGTTACTATTCATGATCTGTGCCGGACTAACCATTTTCAGCGTTTTTTGTACTTCCGTTGCCCACCCCCTCTGTAATGCTTCGGCCCTGAGGGTATAATAAATAAATAAATAAATAAATACTTCTGCGAGGAGCCTCGCCATGACGCCACTGTCTCGTCGTACGCTTCCAAAAGAATTGTATGCGCTACAGTTGATATATGTTTGCTCGCATGCTTTATAGCTGCTAGGACTATTTAACTTCATTTCAGAAGCATTAATTTACTACATTTGGGTAACATAATTGCCTTGCCAAAAGATGTGCTTGGCCGTAATAGACAGTGGGTGTTGCCTGCCTTGTCGGCTCTGTGGGAGCTGGTCTTTTTCGATCTTTGAACTTCGAATGCCTCGTTTCACCGTGCAAGTGTGGAATTTGATGCTCTTCCTCCAGTCACGTCGAATTGGTACCCTACGGTAGACCGCTTGTAAGCAAGGTCAGGAGGCTTTGGGTCTTTATAGAGTTTCAACACCATTGCTGCATGTCCTTGACGCTTGCATAAGCTGCAAGGCCTCTAGAGGAAAAGAATGAGGCATTCTTTTGGGTTCAAATTATCACACAATAGCCTCTTCTTCTTGGGTAGCCTCCAAAATGAATATCGGACATAATTTTTTCTCGAACTAGCACTTGAGAATGCCCCGCTGTGAAATGTTGCAATAGGTTTTCTTCTGTTCGAGGAATGATTTTTTTTTTTCTTTGTGAAGATAAATGTATTGAGTAGGATGGGGAAGATGTAAAACCAAGTTGATTGTTTTTCATTGAGCAGTTTCTATGCATACATTTTTGTGTTTAACCGCAGTAGTGTAATCCCGTACTGAGCTCTCTGTGCCATGAAACCTTTCCTACCAATACTCAGTACAAAAGGCTTGGTGCCTTGCTTAAAGGGGCCCTGCAATCATATTTAAGCGTCTACCTTTTATGCGGTTTCCACGTCTCTTGGGGTTCGGGCAAGCCAGCGGGCACGGAGAGAGTAACTAAATATCAGTGCGTCATATTTTAACCGGACGACACGGAAACATCCTCCACCGACAAGGGCAACCCGCGGTACCAAAAGCGCGCAAAATGTGACGTCTTTGGTCCTTGGCTTACTACTGGTCAGAGCCTCTAAAAACTTCTTTTTGGTCGAAATACAAAATATAAATGGCGCAAACCGTTTCAATTATTTATAAAAGTAGTTTTTGTTCACTATTATAGATGAAAAAAAGAAAGAAATGCAGTTTATAAAGTATGGAAACAAGAAATGACCCGTCGACATACCCGCCGCCAAGCGGTGGAAAAGGCGGCGCATACTAGAAAGGAGTAGTGGGATAAGGCGCCGACACGGAAAAATCCCGGATGTACGCGGTGGCGCTGCAGTCATATGGACAGGAGGATCCGACCGGCTCCGAGCGTTCCGAAGGCCTTCGGCGAGAGGCTTTGTCTTGCGGTTTGGCCGTTTCGCGGTATGGCAGCGCGAAGTGGCTCCCATTCTGAACTGATCTTTACCCCGTGTTTGCTGTCGTTTGTGGCCAATGAAGTGTCATGCCGAATTAGTGTTTAATCAAGCAGCAAATGCAATTAAAGCCGCTTTGGCTGCCCGCTGCATACAGCCTATCCAGAACATGCATTAGTGACGCCCTCTCGCGCCGTCGACACGGAGTGCGGCGGCCGTGAGGGCTCGATGAGCTCACTATTCCTCCTCTAGTTCACGGCCACTCAAGCCAGGACCTACGACGTCATGAAGGAGGTTATTTTTTGCTTGTTGATGTAATTCTAAATTGCCTATAAATTTTAAAATAAATCGAATTTCGCGAAAAGAAAAGTTTCACTAAGTTACTACGTTCAGTGCGCTCAGGTTCGGTGCAAATTAAAAAACAGTAAAAAGTCCTTGCAGGGCCCCTTTAAGATTGAGGTGAGTTGCCTCGGCAGCGGCGCAGTCCAGGGGGGTGTTCCCGGGGTGTCTGTTGAGGATTGTGTTGGGGCGTTCGTGCTACAACCGGGCGTTTGGGAGAAGAGAGAACCAAAGTTTTTTCACCGCAAAACTGAAGTATGTTTAACCGAAAAATCGTTCTTCCACCCCAAATGTAGCACTGGTGGTTTTGACCAGATCTACAAATTTCAGACCTTTCAGCTTCAGACCTATCTAATTAAAAAGTCACGAACAATTTTGGGAAATTTTTAATGAGAAAATGGTGGCCAAAGTGATATATGAAGATGATTGGCATACGGTGCTGGGACTCGATTTTCTCATTATAAATGTTTGGAAATCACTTAACCTCTGAGTGAGATAACCGCCAGTCCTGAAACTTTGAGGACTGTTAGAGCACTGCATGGGCTACTTTTATAAACCTGGGTCCGGCAAAGGTTGAGGGACCAAATGAACCAAACAGCCAATACCTCGTGCCATTAGGCAACAAATTGCAAAACGTGCGCCAAAAAAATTGGATTTTGTCTTGGTTTCAGTTTCTATCTACTCGATTGGCTACAATGAGTGCGTTTGGCTTGGTCGGCCTTGCAATTCTTTGTTCGGTTTATTCTCCCCGTGTATCCCGAGTTGGAAGCGCACGAAAAAACTCAGGGGTCGGATTCCGAGCGCTCCACCACCTGCGACTGGATTGTTACTGTTCAACCACAAGCGGTTAAGCGAGTCGGCCGAGGTGAGGTCGAGTCGTTAAGCGTCAGATTGCCCGAGGCTCTGCGGCCCGGGATCCAGACGTCAGGCATTTAAAAACAAATGAGCAAAAAATTCCTTTTTGTACTTCATCATTTAGAAGTTGGAACCGCATTCCCGTAAGATAAATCGTGATTTGATGCAACTGAAATGCGGTCCAATCCAAAACCTTGCTGACCAGCAGCTCTCACGCGAGCGGTAGATCTGCTCGGCATACTTTAACCTTGCTCCTGCTTATCGCTTCGAATACAGTAACTCTGTTAATCGTAGTCTGCTGCTTCAATATTGAGTTGCACAATAGGATAAACTCGAAATTTGTTGCCCTGTTCCTCCATGCAACTGCACGTCCGCTGCTTACGCACGTCACGTGGTGCGCACATATAATTACTATGTCGAGCATGGGTGGGTTGTGCGATAAGCAGTGCTGGTTTGTATTATGAACAGCTGGAAGCTCTCAGAGAATATCAAGAACACTATCTCTAGGAACATATGGTACTTGCTTTTTGGTTCTCATTAAGGCTCATAAAGTTTCAAGTTTTCGCATCTGTTACACTGTTATCCCATCTACCTAGATCCCTAACCACTCATGTTCACCTGTGCTGCTGAGCACAATTGAAATTGCTCCCGTGCTTGTCTAAGACACAAGCAGTAGTGCAATGAAAACTCATCCGAGCTGCTCCTAGCCTGCTCCAGGATGTAGATTTAGCTGCTCCCAACCTGCTCCAAAATAGCTGTTTCAGCTGCTCCCGTGGCTGCTCCCAAAAACATTTCATGAGTTCCACCCCTGAATGTGTCATACCAACTAGCCCAAGCTTCAACTTTTTCTTTCTACCTTCCACTCTATGTGTCAGTTATGTAATCTCCTGTTGCAAGCAAATTGAAATGCAAAAGGAAAAGCAAATAAAGCAGTTTCATTCATTTAAAAGATAGAGTGGCTTTTGTTTTAGTATGGCGGGGTTTGCGTGAATTAAAAAGTTAATTTTAAGTGAGCTGTACCCTAAATTTACGACAATTCTTCCGCACTCATTTTAGTGATCTAATAAATTCATAGATCAATTGGCTATGTTTAAACATGCATCTAGAAATAATGAATTGCCTCTTTTAATTAAATCTAAATCAAATAAATTGATTTATTTTTAAAAGCATGTAACACCTTTTTTTGGAACCCCCCCCCCCCCCCCCCCCCCCCCCCCCAATTCCAAAGTTTTGCTTTTCCGTTCGTCCATGCATTTCCCGTTAAATTTAGCGGCGAAATTAATGTCTCGTGACCCGACGTCACGTGACCTACACATCAATTCGGTCTCCACGATAAATTTAGCGCAGATATTGACGTCGCACGACCTAAACACGGATCCCCTTTCTCCGCTAAATTTAGCGGGATAATTGGCATAGCACGACTCGACATCACGGAACATATAGACTAATTCAACTTCACAGCAAGATTTGGCGGGGAAATCTGTCACGTGACCTATGCGCCGAGTCGAAGAAATTGTAGTTACCAATGGATCGTTTCAGTTTCCCTGTTTAGCAGGGAAATGATAAAAGGTTCTTCACTCCCTGAAACGACCGTGGAATGTCTCATAAAAACATTTAATGGGTCGCTTCCTAAATACTGTGTTGTATAGAACTTGGAAAGTGGCTGCCCCTGCTCGAGGGTGCTTGAAAAGCGTCTTGGACCGGCGCGTTTAGCATCCTCCGCGCATGCATCCCAAACGGTCCCCAAGTGGCAGCAAACGACCCGAGAAAAGCCGCATGCTGTAGGAGGCCGCAACCCTGGCGGTCGGGCGTTGGGGCAAACGCACGAGCGAGTCTTGGCTGCCGAAGCTTTTATGGACTGTCGAGCACGCGGCAGAACAGGCTGCTGCTGCGACGCCGTGGAACGGAAATGGAGGGACTCGCTTTTGGGGCGCGGTAAACGCGCCCGTTGGATATGCGTTCCAAGCGCTGTACCGACTCGAGGCTTTCGGAAAGAGGGCGCCGCTTGAGCTTTGGCCCTCCGCCTGTGCCCAGGGCAGATGCTGCTGAACTGGTTCTGCGTGAGCTTCCCGGACGACCATTACCTGCGTTTCCTGCTCACCCGGCAGGACATCAAGTTACTGGCGGCCCAATTCTGCACCCACCTGCTGGCTGCGGGGGTCCTCTGCCAGATTGAGGACGGCAACGCGCCCCTCGAGTCTCTCTTCAGGGTGAGGCCGGCCGCCCGAGGGGCCTAACCGATACCACCTAAAAAGCCCCCCCCCCCCCCCCCCCCACCCCCCCCAAACATCTTTGCTAGAAGCCGCCTAGCTTGCCGGGGATGGCGAGACGTCCGCCGCTTTGCGGCAGCTCTTGTTGAGCGTGCTCGAGGCAGGATCCACTAATGATGACGTCATGCGCAGTCCTTGTCTTCTTCTGGGTGGTCCTTTGAGTGCCCGGTCTCTTTCCCGCATTTTAAGCGACAATTTTGGTTTTATGCAGAGTAGCGTGCTTTATGAAGTATGTTTCTTCACACACTCCCCTTTGGGCGTGCAGTTAATTGATGTCTGTGAGCCTCCTACCTAAGCCATTTTTCTCAGAAGACATGCAAATATGCATAGAAATACAAATACAAAATAGTTCGTCTAAAATGTATTTAATTACAAATCTAATTACATTTCTAAAAAAGCATTTAAGTACAAGATACCAATACAACCAAATGTATTTGGTCTCCTCCAAATACTTTTCCAAGTACATTCCTCAAAATATGCGTCGGTGACTTCAGGGCACCTGCAACGGGTTTCTGGGTATCTCATTTTAATTTTGCATCGCACACTCGAGAGGTAGTGTGCGAGGCTTTAGTAACGTAATAAGAATATAATCACAAAAAAAATGTAACCAGCTTGGACGTAATAGGTGAAAAAAGTACAGAGCTTCAAGCAGCTTTTCTTTGTCGATTACATTTTGGTATAGACCAACAAAGAACCGAGACGACCAAGACACGCAGTACTAGCTAGAGAATTTTTTATTGTTGCAACTCGCACCAGTTACGAAAATCTAGACGACCCGCGCATTTAGAATGTTCCAGGCAAAAATATGGATGGAAATCAGGCTGGAAAGCATCACGAGTTGTCACAGCCACTTATTTAGCCAGTCTGCCTGTGAATGTCGATTTCGTCACTATTTCTTTCCCTGGACTAGCACCGTAATCACAAAGTCGCTAAACGCTTGTGCTTGATTGAGAGACACTTCATTCGGTGCAGAATGTAGTTTTCTTCCTGCTCTGGACAGTGCCTTTAAAATAAAGCCGGTGGAGAAAAAGAAAAAAGCTCCCTGGCCGAATAAAGGATGGAGACTATATCTTACAGCCACATGCATAAAAACTAGGTGTTTTTCGCCCACAAAATTGTATTTAATTACAATTGTATTTGAAATACCCACGTTTTAGTATTTAAATACACACGTCAAATGCATTACCCAATTTGTAATTAAATACAAATGCAAAATACGCAAAGTATTTGAAATATGTATTTCAAATACTTACATATTTGAAATACTGTTCATCCCCGATTTCTAGATTTCAGTGTTAGCCATAAAGTGTGAGGTTGAACGACATAGATACCCGAGAGAAGAGTAAAAGTGCAGGCAAGCTGGTGAAGTGCAGACATAACAAAGCCTGAGACACCGGAAGAAGGAAAAGGACACGAAAAAGAGGACGGCACACAACGTTTCAAACACAGCTGAAGGTTTTTTTCTAAGGCCACACACTTTTATAGGGGTATACACCACTGTCAATGCCAAGAACCCTTACACCAAGTTATACCCTCAGATCGTCAGCAAGGGCGAACAAAAGAGCTGCACTTGACGCTTCCGCACGTGCCCAAATCAACCAACTAACGAGAAAAAAAAAAATTTACATTTGTACAAAAGTTTGTACCCACTTGTCAATCACCATCGCCTGGACACTTACACAATTTCCAGCAGAACCAGTACTGACAGTTTCTTTTACTATGCATTTAAACTAATCACACTCTCAGCTTATCACCGTGGTGGCCGTCCAATCTGGATGACAATTGTTGCGAAGTTGTAAATGTTTTACAATTTCTGAATTTGGGGACTGCAGAAGAACAAGCCTTTTGTGCTTCATGAGTCTGTCATTAACACAACGTCCAGTTTGACCTGTATATGAAAGCCTTCATGCCGAAGGAATATTATAAACACCTTCTTCACATTCAATGGCAGGATTCCTATGCTTTTTCCCGCAACCTTTTCTGCCTTTCGTGAAAGGAGTCGAGCTACATAATCTGAAGTCATTCTTGAACACTACCCTAACGCCAAAACGGGCGGCTTGTGCTTTGAGGCTATGGGATACTGCGTGATAAAAAGGCACGCAATCTCATTTGTCAGCTTTTTGCTTTTCACATCTTGTTCCGAAATCAACCGAGAGTTTTCTTGCAGCACTCAAAAGCACATCTGAAGGATACCCCGAGTTGACCAAGCGTGAGAAGTGGAAAGAGAACGCTTGCTCAAGGCGATGATCACAAGACTTCTGTAATGCATTTCTAAAAAGAGAGGAAACTATTCTCCTCTTCAGTTTTCGGATGACAGCTCTGGTAATTAGAACCAGTCTAGGAGCCTCCTTCGTGTAGCTCCAGCATAAACCAGCTGAAGAAAAAACCTTCGGATCGAGAAACGTGAGGCAGCCGCTGACAGAATCCTCAAGAGTAAAAGAAAGTTCCTTAGCCTGTTCTTTGGTTAATGCTACCCACCAATCAACAGAAGGCCCCCCCAGCACGCAGATAAAAAAGTCGACAATGCATTGCCTAATTATAGCACAACCTGCGGTAACGAGTGCAACTTCGCGTGCGTGGCCTGATCGAGAGTACTAAGGTGGGTGCTAAGGAAGAACGTATGCAGACACCTTGCTTCTGCGCATAGGTGAACATCTCGACCTCAACCGCTGTCGACCTAAGATAAAGCACGATGAAGGACACACAGCTGCCCACACGAATCCCCGACACAGATTGGAACCTTACCAAACTGTTTTCTAGTGAATCACTAACCCTGCGGAGAAGGAGAGTCTTATCCAGCGAATAATATACTAGATCTTTGATATCAAGTGAAGCCCCCACACAGGGTTTTGAATGAAAAGGACCCAACGACGTAATCAATTCTTCGAGTTCTGGAGCGACGAAGCGTTATCAATCTTCAGGACATTCAGTCACGATTGAAGAAAGTTTGACAAGGCACGCTGCCGTGTGCCATTTTCATTGATGATAATCCTCGGAGCTAGCTGCGGTTTATGGTCTTTTAGAGGGAACTTCACTGTCAAGGCCATCCCTGTTGCTTAGGTCACTTTCCTAATGAGACGGAAGGTCCCGGAACAAAACTTGCCGCATGCCGTCAACAGGTATCAATACGAGACAAAACATTGCTCTACAAGTAAAAATGAAATGACAGCCCATTTAAGAGGGAGCAAACTAAAACCTGCATGGGAAAGCTTCCGAGTATACTTGGGCGAGGCATTCAAAAGGTTAAAGCCACCTTTGCCAGTTACTCTAAACAACCCAAAATATAAATTACGCATGGTGACGAACACATAGCGTGCCCCACTCAGTCGCAAAATTCTTTGTTCGCAGAATGTACATGAAATGTGCACGTTGCAAATTTCGCAAAAATATGTAGCTTGTGAAAATAGTCATTTACAGTATATGAAGTTTTGTCTGAAAGGGTGGGAAATGCTTTTCCGAGCTCCCCGAAACGGCATCTAACAATAAGAGCACCTCCACCAATCGGAAGCCAATACGTCGCTTTGGGGCACCTTTGAACCCTAACTATCCTTAATTGCGGCCGCTCTGCTCTAGGCGACATAATGGTGGCACACATGGTCTGGGAATCGAGGGCCAATACTTAAGCATAGCTTATTGGGTCGCTTTAGGACGCATCTTTCTCCAAACCCTAGCCCATAACAGCTTCGCTGTAAAAGCTCTAGCATGTTTTCATTGCTTCACGAAGATACAGCCCTAAAACATATAGGGCCTGCAGATGACTATGTTTTCTTAACACTGTGATTGCGAGTTGCCAGGACCAGTGCGAGCTTGAAATTTAATTTCTGTACTTTCTATGTGCGGGCTCGAAAGCTTGTGCACGTCCGTAAAATAGCCGCTGCTGACGAACTCATTAAAAAGCTTGTGCACGTTTTCATTGTTTCATGAAGATACACAGCCCCAAAACATATAGGGCCTGCAGATGACTGTTTTCTTAACATTACGTTGGACCGTGAGTTGCCAACACGTCCATGCTTGGTATGTCGCCTGCAAAGCTACTCCTTTAATTGGCTGCTCGAAGCACAGATGTCTTGCGATTGTAACTGACTGAATCCGTCTTAACCTTGAATGAAAATATTGATGCATTACTGGTAGGACCGTCGCTCTTGCCCAAATTAGTGATGCATAGTCAAATTAGAGCACTGCACGGGCCGGAATTTCTAGGCCCGGCCCGGTAGAGACACGGCCCGGGCCCGGCCCGAGCCCGACAGAATTTTTAATTTCTAGGCCCGGCCCGACCCGGCCCGGAAGAGACACGGCCCGGGCCCGGCCCGAGCCCGACAGAATTTTTAATTTCTAGGCCCCGCCCGACCCGGCCCGATGGCTGTAGCCCGAAACAACCCATTCCCGTTTGAACCCGTCCCGTTTCGACCCGTTCCCGAAACGAGCTCCCCATTTGAACCCGTCCTGTTTCCACCCATTCTTTAAACGCCCTTCCCATATGAACCCGTCCCGTTTCGACCAGTTCCCTAAACGCCCTTCTCGTTTGAATTTGTCCTGTTTCGACCCATTCCCTAAACGCCCTTCTTATTTGAACCAGTTTCCGAAACACCCTCTGCGTTTGAACGCGTCCCGTTTCAACCTACTTTTATAAGGCCCTGCACATCGCAACCTCTTCGCAAAAAGTCTCCATCGTTCTAAGCCTGGACGGCGCACCTTTTCTGTTTAAGAATATGTTCTGAAGTAGCTTTACATGTCAACGCGTTCTTAAAATATACAACCCTTTCAGGCAAGCTTAAGTTTAATATATTCCTACTTAACCCCTTAAAACGTTTTTTTCAAAATGGTTCCCAAAACGTGCAAGCGCGGAACGGACTATGTACACTGCGCGACACTGATACTGCGAACACGACGTTGGCTCTTTTTTCAAACTTCGAAATGGTGTTAGTAGGCACCAAAGTATACCACTTAGGTCTGTGGCCCAGATGAGTACTTCTAAAGACACTAATTATTTTGAAAACAGCGTTTTGATTCTATGAGATAAACATAAAAACACGACGATCGCTTGTTCGCGCTAATATAGTGTCGCGCTCTGTGCAATAAGGGAGTCTTAGAATAACATACTCAAGCACTTTGGGCAGGTTAAATTAGCATCGCCATAGGTTTTACATCGCAACACTATTTTTACGGTACCCAAAGCGCTTGCGTACGTTTTTCTAAAACTTCCTAATAGTGAACTAGATATTTTTGAGAGCGATGAATCAGACAGGTTGACAAGCATATGACTGGGACTTTATTTTGTTTACAATATATAACACTGAACCCTCGCTCACATGGAAAAAGCTTGAAGGCTTTTTCCATGTGAGCGTCAAGACGTTTTGAGTTATTATTTTTAACGACGCTGTAGTGAATTTGCACTTCGCTTTTTTTTGTATTCAATGAACCTAAAAGATTAATGAGCAAACTTCTTGCTATCAACAACAATTTATGATTTACGGCACAAGATTGCCCAGCCACGGCCCGGGCCGGCGCGGCCCGAGAACTTTTTTGTTCAAGCCCGAGCCCGGCCCGGGCCCGAGAAAATACGTGCTACCCGGCCCGAGCCCGGCCCGCGGGCCGGGCCGGGCTCGGGCTTTTGGGCTAGCCCGGGCCCGTGCAGTGCTCTAAGTCAAATAGTGCTGTGTGGATGGGCCTTGAGCGAAAATGTGAATTCATTTCTTTGGCATATTTGGCTCATATAGTGTCAAAGATGAAATATTACCGCATAAGCCAAGTTTTAAATGTCTCGCATCACAAGGTCCAGGTCCTTCCCAGGAAATTGACAAGACGGTGGCACAAGGTGCTGGCAGTGAGGCGCGACACTACTTGCCCAACAACCCGTCGTGCTGCGGGTTGAGACATGTTTATCTGGTCGCCGATTATCGTCCACCCGAATGTCCCAGCGCCGTAGCATTGCAGCGCAGCCAAGAGCTAGACCATTGCAGGGACCGGCGGACTACGACTGTTGTTCCACTCCTCCAGCGACGGAGAGCTCAGGAGGCTGGCCACCAACTCTTTCGTAAAGCAGTAGTGCGCAAGAAATTAGCAGCCGTTGAGCACCTACATTGCATCCAGCTGGTTCCTGAAATGATACCGTGGCTCTGGAAGATTCTCGTCTTCGTTGTGGTGCAAAAGTTTGTCGGTTCAGAGGACAAAATCCTCGAACTCGGCGAACGATGTGTTGGCTGCCACGACATCTAGAAACCAGCTTGAGTCTCGAGGTAGCTCCGACGCTACCTTGAGATTTCGGAGGAAATTGGTGAGTACTTCCGTCGAGTGGAGTTTCGAGTCAAGTTCAGGCTATGATGTGCAAAACCGTCCTGAAGTGGAGTTTAAGTGGAGTTTCAAGTCAAGAAGCGTTTAGGAGTTGTGCAGTCAGCGTTGCTTGGTCAATACTTCAGCTTGGGCGAGTTGGTTAAACATGCTAATACTTCGCAGCGCACAACAGACAACACACCATCAAAACAGATACACACAAAGAAACAACACTCACGCAGCGCTGCGCAGCGTTGCTTGCTTGGAGTTGAAGTAAGCAGCCACATCAGCTGACTATGTTGACGTCACCACTGACTAAAAGTGTGCAATGCTGAGCGTTTCATGGGACAAAGGCTGCTCCCTGTGTTCTCCGTGCATTTCAAGCATGGAATATATAAAGCTTGAAGTTTGAAATGAGCGACAATCTCTTCAAAATGCCCAACTTTTACCCCCAGATTTTGACTTTTTTACTCTAAAACATTTGGCAACCTTTTGCCAACACGTTAAAGGTACATGGAAAATAAAATGATTCTTGTATACACAATGATGTGGTAATAATCTCGCCTGTTGAGGAACAATGTTCGCTTGCTGGCCTCTCTTGCTGTTAGCTTTTTTTTTGGCCAGGGCCCCACTGCTCGTTTTGTGTCTGCCATTAATCGGTTTTCATTACAAATGTTGGCAGCGCTCGATGCGTCCACTCTAAGGCGAACAAATGGAAGAAAGACATTAGGTTCGCCTCAGATCTCTCCCAAAAGTATGCGTTTACGGCACATACTTGCACCTCAGTGTGACGCAAAAAAAGCGGTTACTCTTGCAGGACGTAATATCTGCCACTCCGCAGCTGCTGTCATTCTCTTCTCTCTCGCGAAGAAACAGGATGGAGGCTGGCGGCCCAGAGCGTGGGATCCTTAATGTCGGCGAAGACGCGTCTCTGGGACTCTGTACACTCCCGTCGTTTACACTTTCTGCGTTGGATTTATGTGCACTTGCTGCACACTGCCTTAGTTGATTTCCAAGTGCAGCATATCTAAAACACAATCAGTAGTTCATTGTTCCGCACTTCTCTGCACCGGCCCAGGCTGGTGGAAGTAAATGGAATGAGCCCACTGTAGTTTGTTGCGGGAGAGACCTCTCCATTAAGCCCTCTGCTCTTTCCACTCTCGTGGAGCCAGTCATGGTGAGCTTTGTGAGAGAGGCAGATTCTTTAACCTGTAACCGAGTATAGTATGCAGTTTGCTAACCCCTGGCACCATTTGGACGTGAGGTACACGCTGGAGGCAAGACAACCAAACTACTCCCCGTCGTTCTCACCTTTTCAGTGGCTGTAGTTGCTCTTTATTTTGCTCGAGAACACCGACGTTAAGCGCTGTATTGAAAGGAATAAAGGTGACGAGTGCTCAAACGAGCTCGACTTGTTGCAGCAAAATAAACACTCGGGCCCATCGTCGGCATAGAGTTAATATAATAATCTAGAGGGAAAGGTCCCATGCATTGCAACCTCTGTGGAATGACGGTACATAAGCATCGATGGTCCCATCGGTGGTCCATCGATGCCTATGTCCAGAACCAGACCGCTGGCAACCCAGATCGGGCCCAGATCACTGACGATGCCCAGATTGCTGGCGACGCTTTAATACGCGCAAAGAAGCAAAAAACATCACTCGCGAGGCCTATTATTTTTACAGCGGAGCTGTTAAGGGCAAGTTTCTCCAGGATTGTGTCCCCCGCAAAGGAATGTTGACACAAAACTCTGGACAGCTACCGCCATCTGTGTGGGATGGTGGCAACCAGACAATCGGCGTGCCATCCTTGCTCATAGATGGCGACAACCTTTCCAGCCTTACTGCGGGTAGAAGCCATAATCGTCGTCCTAGAAGTCATTCTTGAGGCCGTCCTAGACGTCGTCCTTGAGGTCGTCCTAGACATTGTTTTCGAAATCGTCCTAGAAGTCGTCCTTGAGGTCATCCTAGACATCGTCCCTGAGGTCGTCCTAGGCATCGTCCTCTGGGCGTCATTCTCGAGGTCGTCCTAGACATCGTCCTTGAGGTCGTCCTAGAAGTTGTCCTTAGGCGTCGTCCTTGAGGTCGTCCAAGAAGTCGTCCTTGAGGTCGTCTGACCATAGTACAGCTTCGCTGGTCTTCCTTCTTCACCAGAGTAAAAAGGCTGAAGGTTTTCTAGCTTTATTTTGTACTTAATGGAAAGTGTCGAATAAAAAAAAAAAAGTTGACAAGCCCTGCAACAACTTGGAGTCTTTGCTGTAAAACACGCAGCTCGTCGACTGCTTTCTTTCTTTTTCTGGGGACGCGGTACGACACGACCCGTGCTCACCCCTTGTGGACCTTGCTTGCAGCCGGACCTGATGTACTACTGGACGCACTCGGAGGCGCCTGCGTGTGCGTCCAGCCTGCCGCTGCCAGGGAAGCTGACCACGGACTACTGGCCGCCCCCGGGGGAGGATCTTCGGCCAGGGCTCCGCTACACGGAGGCCGGTGAGGCTAGTTCCCAAGCTTCCACAATCTTTTTTCAAAGCGCTGTCTGACGCCTCAAATACCGATTTATCTTCTCCTTTTGTCATACTAATGGCGATCGAGAAACTGTGTGTCATCGGGAGCTTTCGCATGTCGGCAGAGTGCGAGAACGGGTTCTTTCTCCATTTTTTCAGTTTTGAAACAATTGTTACAGTTTCAGTTGCCCAGGGGCTTTAGTGCTGACTTTGTCCAGAGAGGTTGATTGGACTCTAGTGCCGAGTAAACGCCGACTCTCTTATTTAATCTGTGCGTCGCATCTCCTCCGCTCGAAAGAACCTCAAAGCTCTTTTTTGGTCGACCATTAAAAGGCTGCCCTTATCGCAGCAGCACACTCGGCCGCCTACCGAGGCGGGTGGAGTTTTTTGTGACTGTAAGAGTATACGCCTCGAACAAGCCCTGTAGCTGTTGCCATTTCGCCGTCAGCAAAGCCGCAGGTGCGACTCGAGCTAGCAGCTGGAAGTCTTCTGCCACTGCGGTAGACCGTGAAAACCTGCTGAGTGCGAATCTTTGACCCGTTTCGTGCATGAGGAGTTTTCCGGCCCTTCGGACCACTTTTTTCCTCACTTGTTCACATACCTTGGTTACGTTACCTTCCAATGTGAGATTTGGGTCTCGTAGCCCGTCCATGCAAATAACCTGCACCCCAAACTAACTACAGTCAAACCCGTTTATAACGAACAGCAGGAAACGCTACGACCAGTTCGATATAGCAAGTAGTTTGATATGGCAACAACTATTTACAACAAACTTTCACAATGCCTTCGTTGTAAGGCGAGAGCTTCTCTTTCTTTCTCATCTCCTGTAACAATGCCTTGTAACAACGCGCTGTAATGTTTTTTTTTTTTTTTTGCTTGTGTGGAAAGTGCTTTTTTTCTTTAGCTTATCTCTTTTTCTGAATCACTTTTCTTCGCGAGCAAACGCTTTGGGATGAAACTTTTTTTTTTTCTGTGCGTGCGTGCAGAGTGTATTTTTTAGCTCTTTCCCCTTCTGAATCTCTTCTCTTTGCTCAATTTTGTTCGGAACTTGAGCTTTTAGAATTTTCTTGTTCTTTTTTTGGGGAAAGGACAGGCTAAAAAATTATTGTTTTCGCGTTCGCGTTTTTGGAAGCCTTCCCAGGGGAAAAAGTTCGATATAGCTAATGGGCTGTTCGTTATAAAAAGTACTTCTTACGTGCATTTTTATTTAAATTTTTTGTGAGTTTAATATTGACGATAATTCGCTGTACGTGGGTTCCGTCTAAACGGGTTTCACTGTACTCTAAGAAAAAACCAAAAATTACCTCGCACATTGCCCGCACTGACCGCTCGAGACAATCTCCAGATCTCACCAGAAGCCATACCTTTATTCTAAATACACTCCTCAATGCAGCTATAGACCGACGCGCTGTTTACAAACAAGCCCTCGTTTGCCCACACCAGGTGTGGGCACTGCGCGTGCGCCGAAACCGAATTCATGCGAAGTGAATCGTCTGCGCATGCGCAGTGCAGTCGACAGCGCCACCGCAGCTGCGTGACGTCACGGCCGCGTGTTGGTCTATAGTCCAAGGTACCGTCTGTCGCAGATAGCATCGTCACCCACGCTGTCGAGGCGATTGCTGATGCGGCAATTTTTGAAACTTGTGCACCATCTCGTCCGTAAAAGTTGCTGTCGTGCCGCATCTGTCGATATGACGGGACTGCGACCTCTTCCTTTCTCAAGGAACTTTGCAAGCGTGCGGAATAATCTCGAGACGTGGCGGTTTGCAAGCTGTCCTCCTTCTTCCATTCTTGCACTCTCGTCGTAGCGGTCGTAGTTCTGGCCTACCGTTCGGTTTCCGATCTCTCGATCAACGAATCTGACGACAGTCTGGTCACGATGCAACATTTTATGTTCTACTTTTTGGTGGGTAGCACAGAGTAGTGGAGTTTGAAAAGCATCGCCATAGTGTTTTTTTGGAGGGACGAACTGGAAGCTCACGAACGTGTTCAAATGATCGGGGCTTTGAGCATTTACCGGCCATTATTCCCGTAAGGTTTCTTATTATATGGATTTTACCGAACAAGTCGGAATGGGCCGTTGTTCCCGCCTCTTTGAAATCGAATGTTTCTACAAAAGCACGGAGTAATAACTACTGAGAGTAAGCATCTTTACTCCTTGGTGTCAGCCAGTGGGGCTAACACCCTGCAGCCATTGTAGAAGCCCACATGAAAACGAGTTTTGTGCAACTGCGAGTGCTCGCGATAATGCAGTTACTGCGAAGGTGCAAGCGAGTTGGCCAAGAATAACAATAATCCGCGGAGAAGGGGTACGAGGAGGACGAAGGGCAGCTCGTTTAGCCGCGAGTGCCGCTTACTAATGCCCCGTTCGGTGTTTTTCGCACAGAAGCCCAGCAGCTGGTCATGGGACTCAAGAAGCAACACAGAGATGACCTGGAGCGCACGCAGGTACGTGGGGGTTCTCCGGCCATTCCGCGACGAGGCTCAGCAGGCACGCGCGGAATGCTCGGTTATTTTGAATGCCGCCCACCGAGGTGGATCGCTGGGTCTCTTTTGCAAACATACGTTACGAGAAAGTGGCGTGCAGAATCTACGTAGGAAATGGAGGCCACTTGAATGTAGAAAGAAAAGACGCCCAACAAACGTCTGTTCGTAGTACTGCCTGCCTCGCTTTACAACGGTGTCTTTGACTTGAGTGTCCGCAATACATCTAAAGTGTTCTCAAAGCGGCAGCAAATGACGCCACAAAAGCCGGAGTGTCAGGCTGTCGGGTGTTCCCAGCAGTTGGTTGTACCGGAAGAATGCGCGAGAGAATGCGAGTGTCGCCGATGTTGCGGCGTCCCAACTCCCTGACTGTCTAGCTGTAGAGTGACCTGCAGCAGAACTGCCACTACCGCTGTTGCGACACCACCGGAAACGTGGACATTGTTAGGCGGAAATGGAGGGACCACTTTTGAGGACGTGGCAAAAGTGTTAGAAGGAATTTCATTACAGGCACGGACAGCAAACAGTAGTGATCTTTTGTAGTCTTTTGAAGGTCGGGTGGAAGACACAGTTCTCTGGTTTCCCAGAAAGAGTATGAGGTGGCCCTGTTCTCGCTGCGGGGGGAGCAAGCGGCCCGGCTGACGGACTACGAGGGCCAAGTGGTGCGGCTGGAGCGGCAGGTGGACCGCTACCAGACGCTGGCCGGCATCGAGGAGCTCACCCGCAGGGCCAGGGACGTCTGCTCGGCGCCCGCTGCGGACGGCCCCGCCCCGAGGACCTCCTGCAGCTCCCAGACTTTGGCCGCCCCCACCCGGGAGTCTGGCTGCCAGGTCGGTGGTTATGTTTCATGACCTCGAGACAAGCATTCTGGGGGGAGATTTGCGAATACTTATCTAAATAATGATGAGTATGCAGGCTCAAACAGAGAATATCATATTTACTCGCATAATGAACACACTTTTTGCCCCAAAAGATTCACGCGTGTTTGGGGGTGCCTTTATTATGCGGGGTAAAATTTTGTGCGCTTACAGATTTTGCGTAAATGTAATTTTGGGTGCCCATCTCACGGGGGCATTACTGTGGTGTGTCTCCGCTGAAAGAGGCGCATCCACATCTGGTAGTGGACGCACCACTATAGCTGTGCTCTGAATT
Organism: Ixodes scapularis; assembly: GCF_016920785.2. Taxonomy (NCBI): domain Eukaryota; kingdom Metazoa; phylum Arthropoda; class Arachnida; order Ixodida; family Ixodidae; genus Ixodes; species Ixodes scapularis. The sequence continues at coordinate 208,474 of NW_024610240.1, read as the reverse complement.
GATAACCTTCCCTTAGGTCAGGGGTTATCAACCTTGGATGTTTCGTGCACCCCTTGTGGATCGGCGGAGATGATGGAGGACCGGATCCATGGTGAAGGGAAGGAAAAGGTATAGGTTAATTACAGTAATGATCTAATATATGTGTATACCTAAGAGCTAATGCGGAGTAGACTTCTCTCGTTGACGTACACGCGAGAAAACTTGCCCAAACATTGTGACTTTGCTTCTCAGTCTGAAAAAACAAAACTTTTATTGCTAGGCTCGACTAATGAGGCGGGGCTTCGCGGACCCCTAGAATGCTTTTGCGGGGACCCCCTTTCGAGAACCACCGCTTTAAAGCATCTTTGCTTTTTTTTTTTTTTGGCAAAAAGAAAAAGCGTTTACGAAGCTTTCTCGGCACAGAGAGTGTCGTGAGCGTTCCTAGGCCTACCCACTTTTATGACTTTACTGTCTGAAAGCGGACTGCAGACGATGGAGTGTCTGTTGGTACCAATGCAACCGATGGACGAAACATTTCCGAGGGCAGTTTCTCCACGCTGGCTGTGCGCATTGCTCGTTTACGGTGTTAATCACTTGCAGTCATAACGCACGCATGTGCTCCCCTGCTTGGCTTGGCTTGGCCTGGTCCGGCCACTTGGCGGCTCACTCAACTTGGTCTCTGGCTGGGTTCGAACACTGTTCGAGACTCGCAAAATCCAAAAGTGGGCAGGGGGTGGGGGGGAGAAAGAATTGTATGTTGACTTCTGTGGGGGGTTCGTTACTTATGCGAGGAAATATGGTAATAATTAGCTAGTGGAGCCTTAAACCTATTCAAATTTCTCTAGCTATAGGAGAGAGAAGGCGGTTCTACTCAGGAAAGGGTTTTCGGGATTAAATAACTGTAAATAAAGGTAGTGTTACATGTGGGTACGCCATATTGCAGTTGTGGTCGAGGCACGAAGATATGTAGATGAGATCATCAACCCCCTAGCCTTTTAGGACGAGCCTACCTCTTCAATTTGGAGTTGTCCCCAAGCCGTTTGGGACGAGTATGGTTTGTGCGCTTTTTTCGGTTTATGCACTTGGCCGTTTTGGACGACCTAGCTTCGCCCGAGGCTTAGTTTGTGGCTTGGCCTAAACAAGGCAGCGTTGAATGTTTTAAAAATTTTACCCCGATTTCATTTTGGGCCAGAAATTTGATTTTGAAGGCAGGAAATCTTATTTTGAACCTGACAAATAATTGGATGAGCGTAAAAAAAAAAAAAAAAAAAAAATTGAGAACGGTTAGGTTCGAGCATGCTCAAGTGCGTCCCTCATAATCCTTAGAGTGCTTAGGTTTAGCCCTTTGATGCCCAGCACTGCCCAGGAGCAACAACTCGGCAATTGTTTATTTTCTACGTGCCATGCGTGCCTCAAAAAATTTAGCATCCTCCATCGCAAGGGAGAGGATACCTGCGCTTAGCAGTGGAGGATCGAAAAGCATCTTCAAAACGGATCACTCGTCCTTCAAAACCAAAGCCGACATAATAGAAGGCTCGCGATAATTCAAACTTGGATATTTCATACTTCCAGTTAATTCAAACAAATTTTATAAGATTATTTGTCCCACTGTGTTTTTAATGTATTCATAAGCAACTTAATTCTAAGCACTTTTTTGTGTAATTCATACTTTTTGTTCTCGCGGCCCCATTGAGTGTGCTTCTTTCCCAGCACCGATGCACTGCAGAGAGGCGACACCCGCAGAGCTTGCTTCTGCGGGTGTTGCTTCTGGGCTGTGCACCGGTGCTCGGTGAGAACCGCGCTTAACGGGGCTTAAAGGGATACTTCAACGAAATTTGAAATATTCCCGTCGTGTTCAAAAATAGGTTGAATATGATCCACAATTTCCGTAAATGACAATCTCACGTTTGTATTTTGAGCCTGGTGGCTGTATTTTTTGTTATAAACGTCCCACTCTGGCAAGCGCTCGGAGAAGGCCCAGCTTAGAGCATGTGACATCCAACGCAATCGTGACGTAGGTCGTCTCAAGACAAGCAAAGCTACGGCGAGGCTGACGTAGAGAGGATGGCCTAGTCGTTCCAGCCACCGAAGCGGCTGCTTTTGTACGAATTTTGAGTGACGGGTTAATCTTCTATAATCTTCTAGGGGGACAATAGCGACTTCTGCGACACACAAAAGGGATTCTCGGAAAGAGGGGAGTTCCTCCTTCCCCCCTTCTCTCGTCGTGGCCGAAGACGAGACAACCTCCGTCACTAGCTGTCAAGGTTCCTAGACGAGCATTACAAACGAGGCGTTAGCGATATCCACCAAATGCTCTTTGCTAATCGTTTAATTTGTTTTAAAATTCCTTTTCGAGACTTTTTTTAACAAGTTATTGGTATGTTCCATGTGATACTGCTCTTTTGAACACATATAGACCAAAAAAATGAGTGCCGAAATTTCGTTGTAGTATCTCTTTAAGGGGCTTGGTGCCGTATATGGAGAGTTTGGTCATTGGGAGGAGCGAGCAGAGCCAGGGCGTGCACCAGACGCAGATAGAAGGGCTTGACATGCTCTCTTGGCCAACCAGAAGCCCAAAATTGTCTCCTAGCGGTGGTAGCGAGAAACACTTTTAATGAGTGCTTTAAGAGTAAAATAGGGTAACTCTTCGTGGTTGAAAATGTAGCGCGGGAGATGTTTCGATGATAGTCGTGCAAAAAGGTGTAAGATGTGGCTCGAACGGCAGATTGCCGGCCCTCAACGCCTGGCATACGGATCACGTCACTCGTCCTAGATTTTGATTTTGCACGGCCGTGATCGAAAAATCCCGTGCACCATATTTTCAGTCACCGACAGCTACTCCGACGCACTTGTTTTGTTTCTTGCGACCACTGCCAGGGTATTTGCGGCTGCTGGCGGGCCACATTTGAATCTGTGAAGACTCCCAGGAACATGCCCAGCCCACTTTTGGGCAATGATGCCTCCTCGTTTGCCTCCTATACTTCCCAATGAATGGTCACTCTTTCTATATGCAGCTCTCAAGGGGCACAATTAAGGGGGGACGCGGGCCTTGAAAACCGAAAAATCGCGAAAAAGTCGATTTTTAGAAAACTATATTTTTGGGTTGTATATCTCATAAACTACCTTCCCTGTAATTATCAGTACGTAATACAACGGGAAAATATTTAAAAAACGAATATTTACGACGCGTGGGTAGCTTCCAAGCGACGATCAAACGTCAAAACTCAACTCCTCTTCGCGCGCTCGCCATTCCCGATGCGCTTGGCCGACGTCCGCCATCTTGGTCTTGTTTTGAACGTGAATTCTTTCTCCTTTTTTTGCCGGCTCCCAAACCGGCTACGGCCGCTTGGTTAGGGCGCGATCGCCGTTCTCCTATGTTGCAATCGCGAGAACCTGATTGGACAGAACGCGCGCTCCCCGAGCGCGCGGAGGAGAACGCGGCTACTATTGGCCGCACGGTGAGCTCTCCTTTCCCGGCGCGCTGTTTGCCTTTCCCTTTCTCCCGCTCCGCCCGCTCGCGGGCTTGCGTCGTCTGCTCTTTCGGCAGTGATCTGCTTGCTTGTCCTCGTGCTTTGTCAGCTTCGCTTTTCACTCCTCCATTGTTACGTCGGTTTTGTTTTCTCGATCGCGCCTCTTCTTCAATCAGGCTAGCGATGTGGAGGAGTAAGTACAAAAGCAAGACGAGGTTTGCGTACGGAGCGTGTAAACGCTCGATGAAGGAAGTGAGAGCAGCGAAATCGAGCGCCGATGCGGCTCCCGCCACAGGCAGCGACATAGTCGTGTCGACGTGTTCGCCGATTGCAGCTGAAGAATCTATCAGCTCCTGTGTGCCTGGAACTTCGACGGGAAACACGACGGTGCACCTGCAGACGGAGTACGTTTCTCGGGCGGAAACTGAAGCGGCAGTGCAACATCGCGATGCCGTTCGTGCCGAACTTGCTTCCGTGTCTGCCACGCAACGTAAGTTTGATATTCTGAAGCAAGATTCTCCTACTCCGACGAATTCGTCATCGAAATTCACCATCGTACGGCTAGATGCTATCAATGAACTCCTTGGCTACACGGTCTGCCAAGGCTGCTCAGCCACGGGAATGAGGATTCAAGAATCGACTGCTCTGGGTCTTGCTGTGAAGCTTGAACTTGTGTGCCCCGTCTGTGAAGTTGTATCCCACGCCTGGTCTTCACCACGCAAGGCCGACTCTAACGCGTTTGACGTGAACCTGAGAGCAATATCGGCAATCAGGAGCATCGGCAAGGGCCAGACTGCGTTGAATGATTTCTGGTCAACGATGAACGTGTCCCACCGAGGACTCCATCACAAGACTTATCAGGAACACCTCAAAAACGTTGTCAACAAGTCGGCTGCAGTTTCTGCAGAGAAGATATTCACAGAGTCAGCTGCTGCTGTGAAAAGTATAAGCAAGGACATGGACCCCAGTTTTACCAGGGATAATGCGGTCGTCTATGATGGCACCTGGCACAAGAGAGGATTCAGTTCTCATGTCGGCGTTGGGAGAGTCATCGAATTTGACACCGGCCTGATTCTAGATGCTGAAGTGCTCTGCAATCTGTGTCTCGGCTGCCAGACTGGACCCAAGCCTGGAGACGAAAAGTATGCCGAGTGGTTACAAAACCACAACTGCCAAAAGAACACTGATGCGAACTCTGGAAGGATGGAAGTTGATGCTGCACTTGCACTTTTCGGGCGTTCTTTGGAAAAACACGATTTGCAGTACACTACGCTGATTTCTGATGGGGACAGCAGGACTTTTGGCGCCCTAACCGAAGAGAGAACCTATGGGTTTGTCCCCATAAAGAAAGAAGAATGCCTCAACCATGTGCAGAAACGAATGGGGACTGCTTTGCGAAATCTCTCGCAGAAAAGTGACAAGCCACTTGGAGGAAAGGGCCGCCTCACGAAAGCACTGATTGAAAAGCTCACTGGCTACTACGGATGGGCCATAAGGAATCACAGCAACGACGTGGGCGCCATGAAGCGGGCCGTGTTGGCGACCTTTTACCATGTCATTTCAACCGATGAAAATCCGAAGCACGACTTGTGTCCAGGTGGAGCAGACTCTTGGTGCAGGCACAGGGCAGCTGAGGCAAAAGGAGAGTCACTGGCAAAGCACAAGTACTGCCTCCCCAACTATGTTGCCGAGGCCATGCTGCCTGTGTACGAGCGCTTGTCACAAACGGCACTCCTCACGCACTGCTTGGGAGCCAAGACTCAAAATGCTGCGGAAAGCTTTCATTCGGTACTGTGGTCTTTGATGCCGAAGGAGCAGCATGCTTCACTGGTGTCTGTAGAGGCTGCCCTGCACGAGGCAGTCATCAGGTTCAATGCTGGCTGTGCTAGGGCACATCAGGAGATAAACAGTGCCATGAACCTCCAGCCTGCACACCTGGCTCTCCGGCGGGCCTCAGAAAAGGACTCTCTGCGCTTGAGCAAGGCCACGAAGCGCCACCACGCAAAGCAAGATGCACGCCAGAAGAGGAGAGCTGAACACAGCACCACAGACTATGCTGCGGGTTCTTTTTGACACTGTTGTGCTGCACCTGACTTTGGGACTTCGTTTCTCGAGAAGGTGTTTATTGAATCTTACATTACTTTTGCCAAGCATATCTCGCAAAGCAGTTGTTCGATTTGTGCGCTGTTTCTTTTATTTTGATGACAGATAGTAGTAGAAGGGTGTGACAAGCCCACTTTTTGCAATAAGGTGTTAATTTTTTTTTTAAACCATAAATTGTTTTTATATCTGTTAATGACTTTGGTGACATGAAAATTTGAATTTGTATTGAAAGCTGTTCTTGAACGAAATTCGCCGAAAGGGCTCTGTCACTCCCTTGGGTGTATATTCAGACACCTGTCTAGCGAATTTAATGTTCATACTGTAGTCCATTTATATCTCGGGCTTGGCAGAACAAAGGAACATAAAAACTTGTGTAACTCAAAAGTGAACAATCATAATTAATTCAAATCTTACAGTTATTATCAATGCCCTTATACCAACATACTCTGTAAATTTCATGCCAATAGCTCCAGAAACAAAAAATATATTTTTGTTCCCCACCTGCTATGAAAACGGGCACCACGCAGAAATTTCCATAGCAACATGCGCGGACGCTGCGACTCGGCGGCGTGGCAGAAGTCCATGCCACAGCGTCCGTGCGAGTTGCTATGAAAACTTCCACGCGACGCCCATTTTCATAGCTCATGTGACCCCAGCTGAATAGTCCACATTGAACGACTTCTTGGCCCGATGAACAAAGTTAGTAATTTTGTTTTGAGTTGTCACGTGCTGTCTAAACAGTTGACTATAGACAGCATCTTCGAGGGGTAAATACATGTACGTCATACATTTAGAAATTGTTTCATATGTGGCATACCTGATTATGATTAGTAGGCCATAGGCCCATGCGGAGGAAATCATAAAATATTTGCTTTGTATGTGTAGCCACTCATGGGGCAAATCATAATTTTACCTTGCGTCATATTTAGATGAATTTCTGATAATTACAACAAAATTGTGGCTTCCTGTGGTTTGAATTAATAAGAGTCTACTGTAGATGTGAGGTATGATTGTGTGCACCACTGGTCTTAAAACTGAGAAGAATGATTGGCTCAAATATCAGAAATTCGGTTATGTATCTTTCTTTACTGCGTGAAATTCAAACTTCGCCTGGACCTTCTCCCATGTCGTAAATGATTTCGTTTGTACGACGTGAAGTAGTGTGGCAAATGCCCAATGTTGCTCATTAGCGACATTTCGAAAACATGCTTACGAAAAGAGGAAATTGTTTTTTTTCTGAGACCAAATTTCTGATATTTTGTACGTTCTAAAACCATGTCGGGGTTCGTAGGTCTCTAGTACTTCGAGTAAAGTTTTTGGCACGAAAGGGTTAAAGGGTCCCTGCAATCATATCTAAGTGTCTACCTTTTTTGCGGTTTCCACGTCTCTTGGGGTTCGGGCAAGCCAGCGGGCATGGAGAGAGTAACTAAATATCAGTGCATCATATTTTAACCGGACGACACGGAAACCTCCTCCACCGACGGGGGCGACCCGCTGTACCGAAAGCGCGTGAAATGTGACGTCTTTGGTCCTTGGCTTACTACTGATCAGAGGCACTCAAAGCTTCTTTTAGTCGAAATACAAAATATAAGTGGCGCAAACCGTTTCAATTATTTATAAAAGTAGTTTTTGTTAATTATTTTAGATCAGAAAAGGAACAAATGCAGTTTATAAAGTACGGAAACAAGAAATGACCCGTTGACATACCCGCCACCAAGCGGTGGAAAAGGTGGCGCATACTAGAAAAGAGCAGTGGGATCAGGAGCCGACAAGGAAAGGTCCCGGCTGTACGCGGTGGCACTGCAGTTGTTTACGGTCTGGAGGATCCGACCGGCTCGGAGCGTTCCGAAGGCCTCCAGCGAGTAGCTTTGTATTGCGTTTTGGCTATTTTGTGGTACGGCAGCGCGAAGTGACTCCCATTCTGAACTGATCTTTATTCCGTGTTTGCTGTCGTTTGTGGCCAATGAAGTGTCATGCCTAATTAGTGTTTAATCGCGCAGCAAATGCGATGAGAGCCGCTCTGGCTGCTCGCTGTATACAGCCTATCCAGAACACGCTTTAGTGGAGCCCTCTCGCGCCGTCGGCATGGAGTGCGGCAGCCGTGAGCACTCGCTGAGCCCACTACCCCTCCTCTAGTTCACGGCCACTCAAGCAACCAAGGACGTCATGAGGAAGGTTATTTTTTGCTTGTTTTTGTAATTTTAATTTGCTTATAACTTCTAAAATAAAGCAATATTCGAGAAAAGAAAAGTTGCATTAAGTTACTACGGTCAGTGCGCTCAGGTTTGGTGCAAATTAAAAACCAGTAAAAAAGTGCTTTCAGGGCCCCTTTAAGGGAGCGAGCAACTCGAACCACAGGAGTTAGCAATTGAATGGCGGGATGCCTTCTGTGGAGATTGATTGCAAGTGCGCATGCTCTGCGTCGTCGCATGGTGAGGAGCAAAGCGGGTAGAAAGGCGAAGGCATCTCGGACACTTTAGCCACCTCTTGGCAGCTCGTGTTACAAACACAAAACTTAAACCAAGTGACTCCAATCAATTCGTTCGCTGGAAGCACGCCAGAACTTACCCATTCGGTTTCAACAAAGCAAAACCAGAATGGCGAGCCTAATCCTAGGCTTTTAGGGAGGCTGCGCCATGTTGGGCAAAATATAATATAGGCCTCGGGCCCGAGCTTCTAGCCTTAATCTGAATTATTGTCCGGATGCCGCCGGTTGGGGCGATGTGAACGAAAGACTTTTTTGAGAAAACGTAGCATTTGTTTTGTCAATACACCGTCGATGAAGCGAATGTGTGAAGCCTTTGGATGAAATTAACTGTTGACGAAACAATCTGTTCGGTAGACGTCTTTAGCCAAACAGATTGCCACCGTCATATCCCCCAGGACTTGGGGCCACGCTTGGCTGTATGGCCGCCGTAAAGCGCATTGTTCGCTGCATTCTTTACGTTTCATGTCTATATGCGAATCTCGATACCCATTTGTACAGAACAAAAATAACTGGTAAAACGAGCGCCCAAAATGGCACGATGCTGCAGTCGGTCGGCTGAACCCCGTAGCAAATTGGGGTATTCTCGGAGGTGGGGTGCTTCAGTTTCGATTATAAGTTGACCCACTAAATTCAGACTTGGAAAATTGAAAGATGGGTCGACCTACAATCGCATCGAAACAATATCACTCCGAAGCAGTCTTCCTTTTAACTATGCTTGGTAGAAGAGTGTGTTGGTTTAAGCCATGGATGAAGAAAGATTAAAACAATTAAAACAGAGACAACACAACCACATCTTTCAACTGGCAACAGACGAGTAAACTTTCAACAGCGAGCAGCCGTTTTCGCATTTTCTTATCTTCCCTTCTCCCCCTTCTCTTCCTGGGTATAGTCGGATGCTCGCTGTTGAAAGTTTACTGGTCTGTTGCTCGTTGAAGGCTGTGGTTGTGTTGTCCCTGTTTTAATTGTTTTATTCTTTCTTCATCCATTTCTTTTAACGTTGTGGGGCCTTGGTCTTTGTGGTATGTCTGGTACTGTTGTAGATGCCAATGAGTATTTCTGCAGCTTCTGCACTGCTCCATCAATGAGCTCGTGCGTGTCTCTTGGCCCTCTGCTCCTGCAGGTGCAGTGGTGTCTCTCCGTGGCCGGCGTTCAGACGGAGGAGGCCCAACGCGTAGCCAAGGAGTCGCAGACGGCGGCGCCGGTCGAGCGGATCGACACCGTTTCTCAGACCGAGGACGTCCTTCGACCGGTGGGTGGCACCTCATTTTTCTCGTCGACGATCGGTCATTTTATCCGCTCATTTATTTCCGGAATGATTGGTTCTTTTATAAGTGTTTGATCATTCATTTTTCATCGCTCGTGCATTAACTTATTGAATGATTTATTTACCGTAATATTCCGGGGGGGTCGCCCACCGCTTAGGGTACCCCAACTGCAGATCCCACAATCCGCGAACACCCGTCGTCCCCAAACGTCGTGGTCGTGGACCGTAAGGTTATGGGGAAACTAAGAAAAAAAACAAAACACAAAAAAAAACCAAAAAAACTATGTAGTCGCGGAAACTTTGTTTACGCATTTTTGTAGTTACGCATAACCCCGAAGTCCGAGGACGTTAGTGGGAAAAGAACAAAAAAACGAATGAGATAATGGAATTAAGCTTTGTTTTGTTGACAAGCAAAAGCATTTCCGTGCTTACAAAAAAGAAAATGTAAAGATCGTAAATAACCCATCCGTGGACAGTGGGGCCGGGCGTTGTCTCGGAATATTACAAATAGTATGTGTTCGTGGACGAATATTTGATGCAGTGATACGAACGACTGAACAATGTGTGCCTTTTACCTGGAAGTCCCGAAAGAACTTTGTCCTCCTTTTGACGAGCTTGCGGTAATGCTCGGGCATCTTGGGAGCCTCGTGCAAATGGCCAGAGTGGGGTGAGAGGCAAAGAGCTCCTGCTGGAGGCATCCAAAAGAGATGCCGTCCGGTCAGTGACGCGGCCTCTTTATGAGGGACCGCAACTTTTACGGCGACGGCTCTTGGTGGGGACCTCCCCGGGGGATTGCGCGGTCTCTCCGCAGAAACTCCCGGCAATGTCGTCGGCTACGTCGTCGATAGCCGCCATTGCCGCCACGGAGTTTACAACTCAAAAGTTTCTGTTCGTCGAGCCGGATTCGAAATCCCAGCAGTATATGGATGGCGGCAATTTGTTTCTGTACAGTCGAGCGCTCTACCAACCGTGCTATCGACGGGACAAATTTGAGTAAATGAGAGCTTTTTACCTCGGAAACACCAGGGCGTTTCGCGAGCCTCCGGTGCGGGCGAAAGGCTACAAGCGCCTGCAGGGGTGGGGACGCTCTGCCATTGAACGTTGCTTCCCACCTTGACTGCGAGAGTGTTGGCTGTAGTAAAAATCTGTCGCACACATACGGCACGCGGATGAATTTGCACGCTGTGCCTCGGAAAGTTTCAAAATTTGAAAGCAAAAGAAAATCTTGAGAATCATGCTCGAGAGGCAGTGCAGAAACGACGACACCACAATGATGGTGAATTACAGCAGCGTCGAGCTGTCGTCGCTATGACGTGCATGTCGCAGCAGGGGAACTTGGATTAGGGCGCTCTGGGTCTTCCAGTGGAACTCCATTTATACGCCTTTCGGGAACTGTGCAAAAGCATTATATAATCTGCTAGTCATAGATAATCCGCCTAACTCGAAAAAACAGACAAGGATTGGTTTATTTGCATGCACGAAGGGGTCAACGACCCGAAGACCAGCAATTGCCACTTCAGCCCGGCGGAACAAAAATATGCGGAGCACCCTAAAAAACGTTAATCTACCGGTCTAGAAAAAAAAGAAAAACCTCTTATAAATAAAAATGTAATCAAAATGGGGTGCAGTAATGGCACCAATAAGATTTTATTTTCACCTTGCCTCATTTTCAAGAAGGGATCAATAATTTCCTCGCGGGGGTTGCAACCTCTCGAAGCAGGTAAGCCACCATGACCTCCCCATTAACCAGTCGGCATTGAGAACCTCACTCGTCTTCTAGCAATCAGTGCCGAGCCTCGCGGACATGCTTTTATCCAGGCTTCAGTTTTGGGCTTCACAGAATGCCGAACACCTAGCCAAAGAAAGTTTCACGTTAATATGACAATTCTGCATATGTTGACGCAGGCATGCCTTGTCAGAAGTACCGCCATCGGGTTGTTCCCTTTTCATCAACTTGATGGAGTGGCACGACAGAGTACTAGGAGGAGGACAAACACAGCTCAGCGGAGTGGCACTGCGTCACGGACGGCAACCTTGTTGCTTGCACAGAAGCAACGAATTTTGTGGTATTTTAAAGAAAATACATTCTAAATTACCCCTTTTTGCACATGTCGTTTTCTGGGAATGCTTCATTAAATTGGGACTGACAATTAAATTTATTTTGCTACTTCATTTTCATAAAAGCATTGAGCACTATGGGAACTTCTGGGGGAATTAGAATTTGCTTGCAATTAAATCTGAAGTTCGTTAAAATGGTGTTTAATAAAATTGAATTTGAACTGTATGCAGAATGTTTGGTTTTCCTCAGGTTTCCACAACGACAACAACGAAGAACAAGGATGACATTGTTCCGGTGCATGCCCCTCCCCCTCCACCACCCCCACCTCCTCCTCCTCCTCCACCTCCTCCTCCTCCTCCTCCTCCTCCCCCACCCCCGCCGTGCCCTTCCGTGGGCAGCATCCCTCCTCCTCCACCGCCTCCACCTCCACCTCCAACGGGTGTCCCGTGCGTGGCCCCCCCAGCCCCACCCCCTCCGCCCGTGGCCCCTCCCACTGGGGCGCTCCAGGCTCCGCCCCCACCGCCACCTCCTCCGGGACAAGGCCCCGTTCCGATGCCCACTCCACCGGCGGGAGGCTGGTACAACGCATACCTGAGCGGTGAGGACGGGCCCCGCTTGGAAGGAGGCCAATTAATTGTTTAACGAAGACTACTAGACCTTTTTCAAAGGTGCACGTCTTTTAGTCATCAGAGTCTGCTATTGTTTGGGCACACACTCGGAGCGTGTGTCAAACGCAAGGGCTGCCTCAGCGTTGGGTGTCAACTCGGCTTGTGTCGGCACCAACTCTGATCCAGTCAGACACTGCGAGCCTTAGAGGGCACCAACGTTGCTTGATGGAGTTTTGAAAAGGGAGTATTGGCTAGGGGTGCCTGCCAGAAAAGCATACTTGGGGTACTAGTTGGAATTTTGTTGGCCCGGGTAGGTCGGGGGAAATTTTTTGAATTGGGGGAAAATATTGCAGTCTGGGACATAGTGCATACGTGTTACCGTATTTAATCGAGTAATAGCCGCACTATTTATGAACAAGGCCCTTTTGTCTACTTTCCCGCAAAGCTCATATGCAACCAATCATCACGTTGCGTGTAAATAAGATAGCGAATAATCAGATGAAGAACACGAGTGTCCTTACAAATGCAACCTTCGCAGATGGTATCTTTGCGCGAAGACGTTATCTCTGTCCTGTAAACCGCTGGAATCATGCCGTCGATCATTGTGATTGGCAATCCGTGTGCTCCGCGGAAAAGCGAACCCTCAGGTTTTCTTCATAAACAGTGCGGTTATTACTTGAGTAAATACGGTACATGCATCACGCTTTCATTGGTTGGCACTTATAAAGTCGGAGCCCAATTGTATTGAACCCGGGTATTTCGAATCGTCGTCAGTGTTGAGCAGTAAAGACATCCCCTCAAGAATCCCAGGTAAAAGTATAGGAGCCTCGTGCATCTGTATTGAACTCTCCCACCCGTTACATAGGATACACACAGGGTGATTCAAGGAGACGCCAGGCTCTTTAAATCGACCGCAAAATTCAGTTTCTTAACCTATCGTGCTACAACTTTGTGCAGCGTTGCCCACAGATGGTGCATTCTTTTTAAGAAATATGCAAAGAGCAAACTTACCTGGGGAAAAAGTGAAGAAAGAAAAAGGCTTAGCTCCTATGGAAACGCAGCGACGCCACTGGTCTGCAAACAACACGGCGCCGTTTCGCACGGGAGACAAGAGATGGCGCAACAAACGCCGCCAAAGAACGAGCATACGGCGCCGAGAGCCGGCGTATTTAGCAGACAATCTTCTGAACTCAAGAGCGGTGCGCGTTCTGCAGGCGGTGACAGTCGTAGAAACAAAAACAGGCTCGGTAACAACAAGGAACTGCAGTTCCTTGTCTGCTAAAGATGCCGGCTGTCAGCGTCGTCTGCTCGTTTGTTGGTGGCAGTTGGCGTCGCGACCGCTTGCACCATCTCATGTCTCCCGTGCAAACGGCGCCGTGTTGTTTGAAGATCGGTGGCTGCGCTGCGTTTCCATAGGAGCTAAGCCTTTTTCTTTCTTTACTTTTTCCTCAGGTAAGTTCGCTCTTTGCAAATTTTACAAAAAAAAAAAAATGCACCATCTGTGGGCAATGCTGCACAAAGTCGTAGCGCGATAGGTTAAGAAACTGAATTTTGCGGTAGATTTAAAGAGCCTGGCGTCTCCTTGAATCACCCTCTAGAACCGCGCTCCTGGTAGGTAGGCTTTCCCTGAATGCAGCCGTCGCTGCGCTTGCGATCGGTTTGCGCACTTGGAGGCTGTGCAAGGCCAGTCAGTCTAGCTCCGGCTGCGGGCAGCGAAAGAGGGGAAAAACGGCACTTCTCCCAAATAAAGAGAATGCAATCATGCTTCCAGCGCCTTGTTTATCTTTTCGTTTTGCTGTTTCTTTTTTTTTTTTTTGCTTTTTATAATTGTTTTTTTATTTCGCACCATTTTTTTACGCTTGTTTGACTTTTATCTATGAATAAAGAGAAGTGCTTTTTTATAATTTTTTTCTTCAAACATCCATTTTTATAATTTATTATTTTCGCGTTCTCTGGCCCATGCCAATGAGGTAGCGGCCACACGCGCACGTAAGCGCGGCGAGGTGCGAGCGGCGGCGCTCGTGGTTTTCCCGAACTATGTTTTAATGAGGGACAAGCGAAGATTTCAATTTGAGTTGAACACATTTTTTTACATTGATGTATCAGACTATTTTGTGATCCCCTTTGAATTTGATATATCCGGGTTCGACTGTCGTATTTATATTTTGTAGATGTGCCTACGGTCTGTTTTATATACAGTGCAATCCACTTATAAGGATAATGAAAACCTGAAAATTCAATCGTTATAACCGATTATCGTTGTATCTGGACTAGAAATTGATTGTTTATAGTCTATAAAGTCTAGAAGCCGATCGTTAGAAGCTGTACATCATTAGAAACGTCGCGGATGAAGATGAGACGACGAATAATGAACCGGATATAAAGGTTTAAAGGCGAACTTGCACCGAAAACAACAGAAAAGACAAACGTCGAGAAAGCAGCACTGAGTGTCGGTGTGTTGGCACGACAGCTGGCTAGCGTGAGAGCAAACGAGTTGGCAAAATCGCGCTCAACTCCTTGTCTAGTACACTTGGCCTCTTGGATATTGGACCTAGAAAGTTGGGGAGTGAGCTAGGGCCAGACCGACTAGGCAAGGTTATTCCGGCCTCCTTATCTTTTACACTCAGGGTAAGAATAACCTTGTAGATGAACGGAGAAGCTTTCCTTCTCGTTCGTGCAATATGTGGTATTGTTATAAGTGGATTGCACTGTACTTGGCAGTGTGATTAAATTGAAGCTGACTTGGTGGTTCTTGCGTGTATGCTTGCTTGATCCCAATGCAGTCGTTTCAAGTGAATTGAAGAGAGAGGGAAGCTTTTCCCCCGCTGCATGTGCAGAGCCTCGCACCAAGCCTCGCCTCGGCCTCTAGCGCTTCCGAAGCTGGGTGGCAGTTATGCGTTTACAGCATTAACCGCTCGGCCGTTTTGGACGAGCCCACCTCGTCAACACGAAGCCCTTCCCAAAGCGGCACAAGTATATCTTGTCTGCTCTCTCCAGTTCAAGCACTCAACCTTTTTAGAAGACCCAACCGTTTTAGAAGACCCAGGCTTGCTCGTGACTTTGTTTGCAGTTCTGCCAACAGATGGCAGAATGCTCCCGTTCCATTTGTCAACAGAAATTTGATTTTGAAGGTAACGAAATTGGTTTTGAAGACAACAATTAGGCGGTAGGCGGTTGAGGGTCAGAAATTCCCCAAAAAACAAAAACTCTTAAGGAGTTATAATTGGCAGGGGTGGGTGCATGCGTAGCGGTCCGTCGCTCGTGCCTTTGCTGCGTTTGAGAATGGTTGGAACAGAAGAGAGTGTGGACGTTGGGAATGCACACAGCACGCAAGCAACCGGTGAACCCCAAGTCCCCGATGAAGCCGCTCTACTGGACTCGGATCCAGGTGGTGTCCCCGGCTCCCATTCCCGAGCGGCCGGCCTCCGACGACGGAGAGTGAGTTCCCCGCTTCTTCGCCGTCCCCTCCAAAGCGGTCTCCAAGTTGCAACGCGTCGCGGTAGCCGTCGAACTTCACCGTCCCGGCGGTCGGGCGAGGGTCGCCATCTCGCGTCCATTTCGGCTTCCCAGTCCGGCTGCAGAACGACCGGGGAGAGTGCCTGCTATGCCCGCTTCCCCCGCTGCGACACTTTTAGGACGGGCGTAGATCGAGAAACCACTTTTGAGGGCTCCGTGAACGTGCTGGCTGGAGATCTGCTCCGGACACCCTACCTCTAATATCCTCGGTCGTCATGGGCCGTAGCGGATGCGTGGTTAGTGCCACTACAGTGTACAGAAACCGAAGATTCGCTCGAGAGTAGGCCACACAAATACCTGTGGAACCGGATTATTCGGTTAAACCGGAGGGAAGTGAATCCGGCTTCGAAGACCGTTGGGATTGAATGCACTCATACTTGTTTGGTGACCCTTACAAAAATTGTCAGTGAGTTTCAATTGAGTTTCTAGTCTATTCTTGTAGAATACATTAGAAACTCAAATGAAACTCATTCATGATATTTGTAAGGGGAGTGGCATCACCGCTCATTAAACTGGGTTAACCCACCCACGCCCGGCCTTGCATACAATAACCGTCGCACATTTTTGCGCGAATTACCCTGGGTTCTGTCATTCGGACACGTAGGACTTTGACCAGACTCCCGCATTGTTATAGTTATTGGGAAATTTTTGTACCTTAAAGGAACGGTGTTATGGTGAAGCGGAACACGAGGTCAAGACGCCAGAGACTGGGCTACGCGCGTGGCAGCTTTTAAAGCTATTAATGCGGAAGACCAAGCTGTGTCTCGCGCAGTACTGTTGGTACGGTGCCCGCAACACATCTCAAACGGGCGCGTTCACCACGTCCCAAAAAGCGCTGCCTCGGCGACGTCGCAGCCCCGCCAATGTCGGAGCGGCGGCTGCTGATGTGGCAGACGCTCGTTCTACTGTTCGCCACTCTTACTTTTTGCCGGGACTCCTAGCACCTACCGTTGGGACTGCCTTTTGCCGAGTCATTTGTTGGCATTTGGGATCGCCTTGGAGGCGAAAGGAGGCTAAGCGCTCCTATCGGAGATGTTTCCGGCACCGTACCTCGGGGCTGCGGGCATGCGCCGGCCGGAGAGGCTGTTGACGCGGGGGTCCCGCCTGGCGCAGGCCCCGTACCCTGTGGGAGTGCCTGGAGGAGGCCCAGCCGGCTGACTGGGACGAGTTCACCAACCTCTTTTCACGCCAGGTGCAGGAGAAGAAGGTTGCTGCCAAGGTCAAGGCTGCGCAGGCCAAGGAGGTGGGGGTCGCTGCCTTGTTCTCCGCTGCTTTGGGCATGGCCCGGGCTATGATGCAAGATATATGTAGGTGTAGACACACAGCACGACGAACGCTGCGACGCGATCGACCGGATAAACTTCCAATGGCTGTGTGCCTCGGTATCCTATTCCGACGGCGTCCCTGCCGTCCAGATGGTACAGCTAAAAAAAAAAAAAAAACTACCAAAAAAACAAGTTTGTTGCAATGGCATCTCTCTGCGTGCGCTCTCCGTCCGGTGCACCTGCTCTTACGTCGAACGCTGGCGTCAACACCGTGCCAGAGATCTCTCAATTTCGATGTATTCGTGAAACTGTACTTGACAACGTTGAGGCACGAAAGTAGGCTCAATGACGAAGATAGGCCTCTGCAAGACACGTAGTGCAAGTGGCAAGTTGTACATGGCTCTGCACACTTGGAAAATTACCTTAAAAGCATGCGTAGGAAACTAGACCTGCGACATGCAACCACTAACTAATCATTGAGGAACCAATCATTGAAGAGCCGGTGGCAATCAAGGCGAGTTGGGGATTATCTGGCAGCTGCTCCACACCTACATATAT
Organism: Ixodes scapularis; assembly: GCF_016920785.2. Taxonomy (NCBI): domain Eukaryota; kingdom Metazoa; phylum Arthropoda; class Arachnida; order Ixodida; family Ixodidae; genus Ixodes; species Ixodes scapularis. The sequence continues at coordinate 191,164 of NW_024610240.1, read as the reverse complement.
CTTGTGCTTTGGGGGAGGCACTTTTTGAAGACCGGGTGACCGTCGTCGTCGGATTGTTTGTTTCCTTTTAGGGGTGAAGCTTCTTAGGGTTTAGTCTTATTTTAGTCTTATCTGTCCGGCATCCGTGCTCACATCGATCTTGCTGGTGCTCGTGCTCAGGATCGTGCTCGTGTAAGGAAAAAAAAAAAAGAGAAAAGAAATGTTTGCGCAGTCGACAGGATTCGAACCTGTGCGGGGAGACCCCAATGGATTTCTAGTCCATCGCCTTAACCACTCTGTCACGACTGCGGGACGAGTAGGGGGCTCTGAGATGTGGTAGTAACTCAAGAGCTGGGGATGTCATGGATGAAACGTTGCATGTAGCTGCTCAACGTCTATACAGGAAAGGGCGCTGTGGTCAAATTCGTATATAATTGCGTTAAACTTTGCATGCATTGGCTCAACGTTTATAGACGAGAGGGCGCTGCGGTCAAATGCTCGAATGCTTATATAACCACGTTCCATACCACACATTCTCTTTCTGACATGGATGAAAACGAACGATAGGCTCGGCATGCTGCAGCTTAGCGTATCAGCACCACCAGAGCTTCGCCCCAATCAACATCATTCACCGCGTGGAGAATCTGTAATTTTTTTTGTAGAGTTTAGGGGTGTGGCTTTTACGTGATTCTGACGAATATGTATCTGTCTACTATCTGCAGTTGCCAGAATGTTGCTATCTTCAAAAGGCTGCCAGACCTTTCCTAGCCTGAAAAGTCCTCTCTGCAGCTCTTCCAATTTGTACCTTTCGGCGAACATTTTAGTGTTGGGGCTGTGGCTGCTATGCGAGTGACAAATGTTTGCGTGTACTATTTATTTGGCACCTTAGCTGCCAGAATATTGCCATCTTCAAAAAGCTGCCGGACTTTTCCTAGCATGGAAAGTTCCAATAGATTGGCTGCATCTTCCAAGGATGTAATAGCAGCTCGTGGCTTACTTCATTAAAATTTGAAACTGCTTTTGAAGAAATTATTGCCGCCTCGGTGGCTCCGAGGTGCAAAGCACCGGCCTACGGATCCCCAAGTGGCCGGCTCGAATACCTGTCGAGGGGCTTGCAATATGACGACGGAATATTGCGGAGAAGGCACCATGTAACCAACCTTTCGGTTGCACGTGAAAGGTCCCCAGGTGGTCGAAATTAATCCTCATTCGTCCGCTGGAGTGTGCCAGATGCCCTTCGTTGGTTGGGCTCGTAAAACCCCCGAATTTGACTTTGAAGAAATCACTCTCGATATCGTGGCAGGTACAGTGGGACAGGGAATGCGACAATAAACTTAGTGTCATTAAGCCCATTTGGGCACTGTGAAAGAGCTTGTTTCACAGGAAATGCAGTGTTCTGCCCTACTGCCTGAGGATTGGCCACGCACACTTGACGCACTTGCACCTTCTTCCTGGCGAAAATGTGAAGCTCTGTGCCAATTGTGGGGAAAGTGTTGCACATTTTATGGCATTGCCCATTTGACCATCGATTGCACCAGCATAGCTTCCCTTAACTTTTTAGAGGTCATCTTCCCTTTCATCCAATGTTTTACAGCGGAGCTGTTAAGGGCTAGGTACCCAAGGATCGTGTCCGGTACAAAAAAAGTGTCGACAAAAACGCCTCTGGACAGCGACGGCGACAAGCACACAACCAGTATGGTTTTCGCCGTTGCTCGTAGATGGCGCCAACCTTTCCAGCTATCGTAGAAGAATGGATAGTTTGGCGGTGGGAATTCATTGAAGAATGGATAGGTGGGAATTCATCGTAGGAAAGGGCTCGAAAAACGGACGATGACAAAGAAGCACACGTAACGAGCGCAGCGCTTGTCACATGTGCTTCTTCGTCCTTGTCTGTTTTGTGCGCTGTTTCCTACGCTCTTATTAGTTTCGGTTTGGACTTAGGATGGATCGGCCGCGCGCCCTTTTGGGGAAAGAAGACTGGCTGCGGAAGGAGCGGCGACGTTTGCAGCAGCGCGAATGGGTCCGTAACCACCGCAAAACCGCTGTCGCCACGGCTTCTACTGCGTCGAGCGCTTCAGATTCCCTTGCCAAAGAAGAGCACATCGCTTGCCTGGAAAGCCGCCACCGAGAACAGAACCAGCGATGTAAAGGGCGCCGGCGGGCCAATGCCACGAACGACGATCGTGCCGTGGAGGCCAAGCGCAAGCGCGAGGCCCGGCGACGACTACACTCCACGCCGGCTGAACAGTTTCCGGGCACGACGACGTATTCCAGAGGGAGTTTGTGGATTACCCGTTTGGCGCCATGTGCGACCGACTCTGGGTCGCCGAAGACGTATCGACGATTGGTGGCGTGTCGGACGAGAAGAAGCGGGAAACGGGCGCGTGCGCATTGTGGCAGTGTATTGAGTATAGCTCTGCTGGTCTTCCTTCATCACGACAGTGGAAAGGCTGAACATTCTTTTACTTAGTGACTTCCCTTTATTGCCTTTTCACGATGTTTTCGACTACTTGAGGAAAACTAGCTACTTACATCAGTTGTAGTTTTTATTCTGCTATCTCGAACTGTTTTGTTTAATGCATTCTAAACAATATTGAATTGGCGCAATATGGTCTCCATTGTCATTGTGCCATGAAAACCGTAATCATCGTCATTTGTCACACACTGCTGCCATAACGTTCCAAATTCTTTTTTTTTTTTTATTTGGATAATTTTGTATGCAGGTTCGCTACAGATGTTTTCAAACCAGCGTGCACATTAATGACATTGACGGTTAGTTTATCGGAGTGAGCCCTCCGACGACTGGAACATTAAAAAAAATTATACTCTCCACGCGGGCATTGAAAGTGAAATAACTGAAGGTACGACAGCCGAGGGTGATAATGACTGGCTCTGGCTCGGGCCTTGCGAGAAGTTATTAGATCACTCTAGTATTGTATGCTGAACGTTGTTTACAGCTTCGTGGACTGCAGTAGTGCCGGTTTGGAGATGGTGCGCTTGATTCTGCTCTTCGAGGATGACTTAGGGTGCCGCTAAATACAGAACGTGAGAGTCCCACGTCAATTATTATTCCTGCAATTGTGTTTCATTTCTAATGTAATGTTTTCTTCAAACTATGCGTCCAGGCTTAGCGTACAATTATTATACGCTTCGGGCACGATTTGTTTTCGCTTTCTTTTAATTTCAATAATACAAAAATTAATTTTATTAGAATATGCTTCGTTGTCCGACCGTCTTCCGATTCACGATGTTCTACAATATCTCTTTATAGCAAAATTCTTTTAACACTCGCACAAATTTTATGGTTTTTTAGTTCGAGCTCAAAATTTGAGTATACTACTAGGAGGCTGTGACAGCCGTTCATTTCGCAGTATTTACCTTCTTTCGCGCCAATTTATGAAAACATTTGACGCTCGACACGAGGAAACGTGAAAGAAGAGCTTGAGAACAAAGGAGGAAGAAGCGTTGGAAGAGGAAATGTGGATGAGGCATGCTGAGCGAGTCCCTGCATGCCTTTTGCACGCAGGTAGCGAAGCTGCTGGACCAGAAGCGCTCCCAGAACGTGGGCATCCTCATCTCGAGCCTCCGGCTGGAGATCTCGGATGTGGAGAACGGTAGGCCCCGTCCTCACAAAGCGGGACTCTGCTTGTATAGAGCACTGTGTGTCTGAAGACGTCCAGTCCGATTTTGTGTTTGTGGCAGCATAGTTTCTTCAACTCTTCTAACGTAGTGTGTTCTCTAGGAGAAGATCATGACCAATCGTCACGAACGAGCGTTACACCATCCAGTTTCCCCGCTTAATTTAGTGGGGAAATTGACATGTGTGCTCTACACCAGGGGTTCTCAAACGTTTAGGTCTCACGGAACCCCAGGAAGCCTCAAAAACTGCCGCGGAACCCCCCCTCTATATTTGCCAACTGAGAAGTAACAGATGCACAATTGTAGGCAGTTTCGCTTGTGTTGCTTCCCATATATCCCCACCATATCAATCGCGACGTCAGTACAAAGTGAGATGAAGGCGCTTTGCATGGTCCTGCCGCGCAGCCTGCGGCGGGGGAGGGGGGGTTGCAATTTGGGTGTTTGCGGAACCCATGAGACCAGCTCGTGGAACCCCTGTGTTCCCCGGAACCCAGTTTGAGAACCCCTGCTCGACACCAATGCGGCTTCCCCAATAAATTTAGCGGGTAAAGCACTGTAGGAGAGGGGAGGAGGGAAGGGACGCATATGGAGGGGGGGAACAGGGTCACCGTAGGAAAGCGAGGAAATCAATTGAGAGAGGGAAAAAATCTTTAAAAAAATTAGTCAAATGCTTTTATAACGAACGCTTTTACAAAAACTCCCGTTTAGCAAAGTACGACAAAGCCCCGGCCAATCTCCTATGTTTTTGAATATGTTTCTTCAACTGCTACAACAAATTCTTTTTTAACAAATATTTCTGTTTAACGAAGCCATTGCACTCAGGGTGTCCACCAACTGGGAAAACCGGGAATTCTCAGGGATTTTGAGTAGTCTGGAAAATCTCAGGGAAAACTCAGGGAATTTGTGTTTCAATGAGAAAAAAAATTTTTATTATTATTTTTTTATTTTTAAACGTGTTACAGATGGATTCTCACAGTCCAAAATTCTTCAGATATCAATGGAATGGGCCAAATGTACAGTCGAGCCCGGTTATATCGCACCCGTGTTTTTCGAATTATCGTTTTTATGAAACAGACCAAACGTCCCCTAGAAAATCACATTGTTTTTCTGTATTGAACGCCCATAACTCCCATGGCGGGGACACTCGATGTAGCGAACGAAGACGAAGCACGGCAGTCCTTCGCTTTTTCAGGGGTCAAATTGCGCCGGCGGGGAGCACATAGCTCGGGTTGCGGGGCTGGCAGGCCGCCAAGCCAGCATACGCGCAAGCGGGGATACGCAGCGAAAAAGCAACTATATAAAAAATTTTAAAAAAGCAACCAATAAAAACAAAAAAGTGGAGGATGGCAAAAGTAAGGGGAAGGACACCCGCGCGCGTAGGGAGGGCAAGGAGTGCCCGCTGTTGGAACGGTCGCGTGCGCTCTTTTCCCCAAACACCGCTTTCGCTGCGTGACTCCTTAGCCCCAAAATTGAAGAAGGAAAAAAAAAAATATGTCAAGTGGAGTGTGTTAACAGCAAGGGTTGAGCAATCGCACTTTGAACGCCTTATCTTTGTTTCCCTTTTTCTTTCCCGCTTATTGCTCCAGTTTTTCTTTTGGAGCACAGCTCTAGGTGCCCGTTTCCGGCTTGAGCGGTGTCACCGTCAGCGTAACCGTGAGGTCACATGACCTCACGGGGAGGGGGGGGGGGGGGTCACGTAAACCTCAGTTTACCTTTTTTATATTTTATTCGCAATGAATTTTACTAACCACTGCGTTCTGTTTTCTTTTTGAATCTAATAAAAGTTATTCGTTACCATTAAAACTGTATTATGTCTTTTTTATTTTATAACATGCTTTTTAAAGAGTGACAGCATCTGGCGACATGGTGTCAGCCCATGTTGACCTAAAACAAAGTTCCGTGCCATTCAGAGAATTTCGCAAAAGTACTCGGGGAAAACCTGGAAAACACGGGGAATTTGAAAATGTCAACTTGGTAGACACCCTGTGCAGTGCCCCACAAATCAAAATGAACCGGTACTATTACGAATTTTCTAGGTCAAGAGTATCGGATTTGACGTAAATTGTTGCTCTCAAGTGACACGCGTAGAGAAGAGAAATTCTGCGGCAGCGGCGACGGTTGGGGCCTCCTAGAACGATGGGGACAAAACACAGACAGGGAGAAACAGAGACATACACACCGCTGACTATCAACTAAAACTTTATACTTTTCTTCATCACTTTGACCCAAAGATTCACACCTAAAGTAATTCAATAAATCACCTAAATCCTTACATTAAACTACTAAATTAAAATACCAAATAAAAATAAATTAATTACATTAAATTATGAAATTTGGTCACTAACACCTAGCCCATGCCAAGTCAGAGACACGAGCATCAACGCGCAAGCAGATAGATAATTCTTGACACACTTTTTTGGGTACTGCTAAAAGGTTGACCAGCCACAATCCTTCCTTTTACATGTAACAACACGGCTGGAGCATGGCAGGTACTGTATTTACTTGCAAAGTGAACACTTTTTTTTTCCCGAAAAACTGACACATATTTGGGGGTGCATTCATTATGCGAGTTAAAATTTTTGCATTTACTCACTTCGTGCGAATGTCATGTTAGGTGCCGATATGACATGACTGGGTACTGTGGCACGTCTCCACTGATGGAGGCACACCCACGGCTGGTTGGGGGTGCGCCACAGTAACCATGCTTTATAAATTGCAAACCTTTTGGAGCACTTTCGGCATGCCTTTTGCCAAAAGAAAAGCACCCTACAAAGCTTACTCAGCACGGAGAGCGATGCAGCCGTTCTTAGTCCTCACCACTTCCACAATTTCACTGTCCGAAGGCGGACGACTGCTTGTTTGTTGACATCAATGCATCCGATAGGCGAAGAATGTCCGGGGCTGGGCTATTCCTCAATTCAAGCTTCATCAAGTATGCGCGCCGCTTGGTTTCACGGTTGGTCACTTCCGCAACTACTCACTTGCAGCCATTACGAGAGCAGCTTGGCTTGGCTTGACTTGGCCTCATCTCACCGCTTGGCAGCAAAAAAAACTTGGCTCGGTGGCTAGCTAAATTGGATGCAATTCCAGATTCGCGGTGCCGAAAATTGGAAATGCGTTCATTACGCGAGGGGAAAAAAAGTCCAAATACTGGTAACCATTGTGGGGGGTGCGTTCATTATGCAAGTAAATATGGTAATAACTGCTCGTCAAGCAAAAACTAAGACGCAAAAAAATTTTCTGCAATGCGTGTACACAAGCCCTTTTAACTTTTAAGGACCGTTCACACTCTTGCGACCGGGTACGACCGAGAGAGACCAGACCGGTTTTTAAGCCTCTTGCGATCTCTTAGGACCAGCTCCGCTGCATCGCATCCGGTCTTAAGAAGTCACAAAAGGCTTAAAAACCGGTCTGGTCTTTCTCGGTCGTACTCGGTCGCAAGAGTGTGAACGGCGCTTTAGTTTTACTGGACTGAGGTAAAAGAATACAGAACATGGCTCAGTTAGGCAACGTCGATCGCATGCTGTAAAAGTATTATTCTCACTTTCTTGCCTATCCACATTGAGCCGCTTCGGTGCAGGCACAAAATTTCTTGCTTCCTGAGTCAGTTATAAAAAGTGTACAAGAATGTGATGACAGCAGTGCCTCCTGGAAGAGGCAACACCACCTATGGCTACATAGTTATCGTGCTTTACAACAGATGGCGCACGGCACATAAAAATATTGCATCGCACCAAGAATTAATGTAAAAAAAAGCATATAAGTCGCATTGTTGTTCTACGGAAAAGCTTGTCGGTCCTGCGGACTTTGTTATAAAGGCCTTTGACTACTATAATAATTTTTTTTAAAAAATCTAAAAAGTCAGTGGACAATTCATTTTTAAAAATGTGTGTGTGGTGTCTGTGGGAGTGATTCTGTGCTTCCTGGTGTATGTCAGCATGATGGAGCTTGTGTATTTCTTCTTTTCCCAGCCATCTACAATTTCGACACGTCGGTGGTGAGCCTGGACACCCTGCAAGCTCTGTACGAAATTGTAAGCAGCATTCACACCTCGCTTTGATGGTCCTCGGATTCCTTCATCTGGCTTCTTTCATAAATACTGCCACCTCAATGAGGTCATCTCAGGAGTGGAAAGAAAACATTGAAAAATAAAAAAAACTGTTGGAAGATGTACAACCTCCATGGAACAAAACTAAGAAAGCCGTGAAGAATGCAATATAGTTGAAAATGAGTACAAAAACAATCGCATACAGTATAGACCACTTACAACGTAACCGCTTATAGTGCAGGACCGGGTATAACACTGCTTTTTTAAACCACCGGTTCGCCTACCATAGAACTCCATGTAATTACATACCGCTTAAAATGCAGGCGCGCGAAGGGAAATACCGGTTATAGTGCGGTTTCTCAAACAGCCCGCCGACCGCGCCGACACTAGATAACGGCGCTAGCCGCGAGCAGCACTCGCGGGGCAAGCGGGGAGAAGTGAAGAGGGGAGGCTTCAGTTGCCATAGCGACGGAAGGACCCTAGCACGTGTCGTTCACGTGCGTGCGTGTGTGCGTCCCTCCGCTGTGTTGGAAACAACCGCAACTAAAGACCAACCGCAGGTCGAGGTGAAGTATTCGCGTGCGTTGCATGCCGGTCGCGGGCCGGCTTCTATCCGCGAACATGGCGTCGGTTGTGATCGTCGTCGTAGACAGCATAGTGGAAGTTCATCGTTCCGCGTAAAAGCGCTATCCTTGACTGTGAATTTTCGTTGTGTGTCGCTATGATAACCCAGCACGTACTAGAAGGGAAGATCCACCTACTCGTGCGGCGATGTCGTGGCGGCACTCTCAAGGTGGCAGAAACGCCCGTGTCGTCGTGCTTGTTTACTTCGACTACAGTGGTGCTTTCTAAACATTTGTTTTCGAACATCGCCTGGATTTCTTATTTGGAGCATTTCGTGCCTGTGCTCAAGTTGAAGGTATTACTGGCGCGTACCGTATAAAGGATGCGGCGAATTTTCACTCGTTTTCATCGCCGGAGAAAAGTGATTAGGGTTAGCATTCCCGAACGCTCGCAACGTCCGTCCGCAGCCCGCGAAGCCGTTAAAAGGCTGCGCCAGGCAAAAGTTGCCCATTTCTTTCAAAATGTGTGACACACTTGAGAGAGAAGTGTACTAGTCTGGTGAAATAAAGACTTTCCTCAAACTAAGCTTCATTTTTCATCTAACATAGAAATAAATTCTTTTACAAAGGTAAGTTGTCTGATGGCATGCATTTTGGCCTGAAAAATTAATGTTTTCGTTATAGCGGGGTACCGCTTATAGTGCGGATTTTCGCGACTCCCGCGACATACGTTATATGCAGTCTACACTGTACACTTAAATAGTAGACTCACAGGGACTATACTAAGGAACCTACTGCATTTCTAATAGAAAGCTATCAAATTCGAGATAACTTGCTGGTTCAATTATAATGTTCCAGTTTTCTAGCGTTCTAGGAAAAAAAAAATATTTAATACAGTTAAGGTGGGCACTGCACAAAATAGTTGTTTAGTGAGGCATGGTCCTCTAACGAGTTGGTTTTGTTATACAGAACGCAATCATCTGCATAAAGAATTTTAACTGGAAGACCATTTGCAACATCATTAATATAAAGTAAAAACAAGAGGTCCTAAAACCGATCCCTGTGGGACACCAGACTGGAACTAACCGAGACATTGCTAGAATGAACATCCTTGTATGAGACAAACTGTGATCCACTTTTTAGATAATCTTCAATCCAATTATCTAATGACGTATTACAGTCCACTTATAAAGATAATGAGAAAACCCAGAAATTCAATCGTTATAACAGATTATCATTATATCTGGACTAGAAACTGAGCGTTTCTAGTCTTGAGACTCTAGAAACTGATTGTTTTAAGCAGGACGTTGTTATATGTGGTATCATTTTAAGTGGATTGCACTCTATTGAATATCACTTTCTGAAGAAGCTTATGATGTAGCACTTTATCGATAGCCTTAGAATAATCTATGTCAGTGGTTCTCAACCATTGATTTTTCGCAGGACCCCTTGTGGATCGGTAGAGATGATGGAGGACCCCGTTTGTGGTGAGGGGAAGGGAAAAGTATAGGGTAAATATGATAATGATTTAATAAATTAATAAAACTTAGGGCTAGTGCAAAGTATACAGTGAAACCCGTTTAGAACGAACCCACGTACAGCGAATTATTGCCAATATCGAACTCACGGAAAATTTAAATAAAAGTGCATGTAAAAAGTACTTTTTATTACAAACAACATATTGGCTATATCAAACCTTTCTCCCCCCGAGAAGGCTTCCAAAGACGCGACCACAATCATCTTCTAGCCTGTCCCTTCTCCCCCAAAAAAGTAGGAAAGAAAGAAAATTCCAAAAGCTCAAGTTGCGAACAAAATTACCTAAGCGAAGAGAAGTGATTCAATGGGGAGAAAGCTAAAAAATACACTCCGCACGCACGCACATAAAAAAAGGAATTTTTCATCCCAAAACGCCACGAGAAGCGAGTCAGAAGGGGAGATAAGCTAAAAAAAAACTCTGCACCCACGCAAAAAAAAAAAGCTTTCCAGCACATTGTTACAAGGCGGAAGCGAACAGATGAGAAAGAGAAGGCCTCGCCTTACAACGAATGGATCGTGGAAGTGCGTTGTAAATGGTTTTTGCTATATCGAATTACTTACTATATCGAACTGATCGTAGCGTTTCCTGCTGTTCGTTATAAACGGGTTTGACTGTATTTCTCTCATTGACATACACACGAGAAAACTTACTCGAAAATTAGAATGTTTCTTCTCAATCTAAAAAAAGACATTTTATTGACGAGTTTGACTGATGAGACGAGGCTTCGCGGACCTCTAGTATGCCTTCGTGGACCTCTATTGGGGAAGCACTGATCTACAAAAGTAGTGTCAAGTTGTCCTCTTTTATTTAAAGCCAAAGCTATATCGTGAGTGAATTCAAGACATTGGGTTGAGGTGGAGTGGCCATGACGAAAGCCAGGCTCGTGTGGGCAAAGAATAGAATTAGTCCGGAGGTACTCGAATGGTATTTGCTTCTAGACTATATGTTCCGAGAGTTTGCATGAAGACAATTTTTTAGACTGGCGGGATTGAAATGAGAGTCCAAAGCAGTACAGGAGCCTAGGAGCCTCGAAAACGACACACACACTGGGGAGTGTGGCACAGCATCAGCGAGTTGCTCAAATCTGCACAGTGTATTTCCCCCCCCCCCCCTCCGAAAAAATTCTCGGAGTATTTTTTACTGCAAACGTAAACCATGCGTCGCCGAATGTCATTCTCTACCGAAATGTAACCTAGGTGGTCGGAACCGGATGCCGAAAATTCCAAACTAACTGCATTATCTTCATACAAAGTTATAGGCGATTTTCTAAAGTTTTCTACGGGACGATGGCGGCCGACAGAGCGCTTGAATACTTGGAACTAGCTGAATGTTTTTTTTGTTGTTTCTTTTCTCTGAAAATTTTCTGAAAATTCTTTATAACTCGCAAATAAGATAGCAGTCAGTTCCAAAAATTTAGCATCTGGGAGTTTGGGTATAGTTTGAGCTTGGGAGTCACCGAGGAAAATGTGCAACGTCAAGTACAAAGTACTCTTCGTATTAGCGGTTATTTGCACGTTCGAATCATCGAGCACTTTTACAACATCTGCCATGCAATGGCTCACTCCTCGGAGGAAAATGGAATTACAGTACTAGCAAAACTAAAGGTGCAGCTTTTCCAAGATTTGCGTGCACAAGCTCATCAATAGACATTCCCTTGCGCCGCTGTTCTGTGAGAAAATGGCGGCCACTGTTGGCTTTTTTTTTTCCGGAATATACCCGCGCAACGAAGTAATGCCGCCTTTTCTCGAAATCCCAAATGAGTGATGGCAGCGATCAAGCACATTTTGTGTTTGCGCTTCTTTATATTCTCGCATTTTCCCTAGGGGTGTGCGAATACCCGAATATACGAATTCGAATCGAATCGAAAGTTCCCGAATAATTCGATTCGTGAATCGAATTCCTAGTATTCGGTCACTCGAATATTCGGGATATTCGGCCAAAGACGCGCGGTCGCCGCGGAGCTGACAAAAAAAAGCCGTTTTTCCCCCCGATGTAAGCGCAGTGTTAGACAAACCATGCGAAAAACAGCTCTTGGTCCTACCATTCCACAAAAATCTAACGCACAGGTTAGTAAAAAGAAAAGTAACGAACGCTACAAACTTTATAGTACGCAGATTTACTCACGATCGTGATACAACCTACCTTTGAATCACAACCGAAACATCCCGTTTGCGCCGCTTCCAGAGAGGAATTGTTGGGAGGCCGAAATCCCGTGCCATGCCTAATTCTTTTCACGAGTAAAGCCCCTCGTTTCAAATTGAAGCACCGATGTAAAACACACTTGCCGCACTCACAGAAATCGGCGACTGCACGATCACAGAAGGAAAACCACGTTAAACACGCCGATAAAACCAAGGAAAAAACCGGCAGAGTTATCGTCGTCGTTCTTTTGGAACCTCAAGCTGCCTCAAGCCACAAATTCTGATTCGGAACGAAACGGAACGGGAAAATAGTGTGCCTAGATTTGAGGGGGTTTTCAACCGTTCGATAGCCGCGTTTGAATTACGAACTGCGAGAAAGTGACGAAAAAACGAAAGCGTCGATCGGGATCGGGCAGGCAGGCAGGGCAGGGAGAGTAGGCGTCGTTGCCCTTCTGTTTGCTCGCCTTTTTCCTCGCGACAACACAACACATGCGCACTTACGACCTATCTGCACTGGAGCAGTCTCCGTGGTTTCAGTTTCGCTTGCTCCCTCTTTTAAATCAAGGCTCTCTAAAACAGAATAGATAGACGGACAAATGGATGCATAGCGGCAGTTGGACGGTGTCTTGCGCCACCTAACCACGCTTTTTTTCTTACTTCAGATTATATTGTTTAAGCCTGTTTACTATGATTTAACACCTATCTGTTTATTGACGTGAAATAACATCCCGGGTGTGTTTTTCTTCCTTAAAATGAAAACCATATATCGCAAAATGCCCCGTTTCTGAGATATGCAAACATTTATAAAAAGAAAAAAAGTCGCGGTGTTAGGTTGGGCTTAAAAAAGGCATGCGTGGCTGTAACTTCGGGTTTTTTGTGACGTTTAGGGAAGATAGATTATATTTTAGCCATAAAATTGGATCTTTAGTGCCCAACATCCAACAGCAACTGCTTTTATTTATTTTATTTCACCAGAATTTTTTTACATTTTAGCTTTTGTTCTGCACAAGGTGCATATTCTGCAACAGGTGCATACTCTGCACATATAATAATCTCATTCGCAACACACTTTGGAGAATTCCTACAAATAAAATCACTATTTGATATTCGATTCGATATTCGGCTTTTTTTTCTTGATTCGATTCGGTATTCGATTCGAAAACTACTATTCGGTATTCGCACACCCCTAATTTTCCCTCATTTTTGCTCATTGCCGTTCACTTCTTTGCGTAGGTTTTTTCCACTTTCGATGAGCTGCAGGTGTTCTTGTGTAGAATGCATACACTGATAAGGGCAGATTTTATCCAATGAAAATATGTGCCTACTTATTGCACCAAATGTCCCGCACCTAAAAAATAAATTTTTAAAATGCGTGAGATAAAGAATGGGAGCTAAAAATTGTTAGAACATATTCTCGACTTTCTGGTCCTGCCGCTAAGGCCAGCTCTTGCATTCCGTGGTGCGCCGAATTGGTTCTAATTTATCGCTTCCCAAATTACGAACAAGCGCTGTGTCGATGCTTTCTCTTGCTTGCACCACTTCTCTGCACCTGTTCCAAAAGTGCCGGAAAACTTGCGGAAGTGCACGAGCTGTTTGTGCAAGGTCCCATGCTGCATCAAGATGTGCTCCGATCTGGCTGATTCAGCGAGATTCAATCTGCTTTCCACAGTGGCGATTCCCCATTGTTTCTGTGGATTCCCACAGAAAGTTCTAAAAGAAATGATGGCAGAGGAGTGTCTCTGTTTCAGCGTCCGACGGCCGAAGAGCTGAAGCTGATCCAGGACCACCTGGCTGCCAAGCCGGAGGTTGCCCTGGACAAGCCGGAGAGATTCCTCCTGGACCTGTCGAAGATCCCCGAGTATGCAGACCGGGTGGGCTGCATCATGTTTCAGTCGACCTACACGGAATCCATCAGCGCCGTCGAGAACAAGCTCAACAACCTCAAGATGACCTGCGACGTGAGTCTGGAGTGTGTCTGATCAGCATGTTCCTCGACGTCTGCTGCCTCTCCAGCTTGACAGTTGACGGAAGGCAGCGAGACGAAGGCAACACTCGCATTGTCTGGCGACTAGGCGCAGCCGCCAGGATTGCGACCGTCTGACCCGCTGCTTTTGCGGCGTCCTTTGCTCGAGGACCGGCTTTGATGGCGGGCAGTCAGAGAAGCGTTCCAGTTGGTGCTGTGTTGCCAAGGCTGCTCTCGCAATGCTTGGGCACTGAGGGTGGGACTTGCTCTTTCATTCACTCGCGCAGGCAGCTGCGATAGTGTCTGAGTCAAAAGAAGAAAGTGGGGAGAACATGGCAAATTGTGAGCGCTTGCACTGGAGAATGATGGGTTAGGCATGCTTGCCTCGATGCAATTAAGTTGTTGAAATGGTCGTCAGCTTTATTTATTTTTATACGAGACGGGAAAATAAAGCTACAGAAACGGCTCACGAGCAATGTTTTGCCGCTTCTTTGCGCGTATCGAAGTGTCGCCAGCAACACGGTCCCATTGGAACCATTGATATGCCCCACTGTGCTGAAGCGGCCGAAGGGACCTTTCTCTCTAGATTATTATTTTAACTTTGCGGTTGGAGCACTGGAGAAGCTACGGTAGCCTCTACAGTGCAGCTCAAAATAATTGAGTATAAGGTTTCCTGCTTCTGCCTAAAGAAGCGTCCCTTTGTCCCATCCTTACAAGGGGTTTCCCTTCGGATAAATATATTAAAACTTCAGCAAAACCTAATCGTATTGGGCCACGTTTGTTTTGCGAACGAACAAAACGAGTGATGTTTATTTCAATCGGCGCTCTCTGTTACAAAAGGTTGCCAACTGGGGAAACTCAGTAAAGCCAGGCTGCCAGTCTCTTCGAAACAAAAAAAAAAGTCTGGAAAGCCCTTGCCAGTAGTATCCGGTGGAGTCCGATTTCCGAAATCACAATGGCCAAAAAACATGCCGGGAAACTCGACATGTGTCTGGTTAAGGCGCAGGGTCGGTGCTCTTGGAGGGCGCGTTGTTTCCTTTGCAGTCTCTATCGATTAGCAGAGGGGAGCTCATCTTGTTGATGTTTCTCGTATTTCTTGGCCACAAGCGTTTCTGCTGCATCTGCTTCCGACAAGGAGGAGGGCTAGTGTTTTTGCACCTACCTTCCCAAAGCTTTCGGGGGGGTTCCTTGTGTTTGGACAAATTCAATAATTTTCTTTAATTCATTTTTATTTGAAGTACTCAATATAAAAGTTACAATGGCAAAAAAAGATGTTCGCTTAGGGCACAGGGTTGGTCCCAAGGAGAGGCAGTTTCCAATATGTGACTATTCGCCAAACTAGGCCTCCTCGAGGTTTGTTCAGGACCTTGGGTGTAGCCGCCTCGGTGGCTCCGAGGCGAGAGCGCTGGCCTACGGATCCCCAGGTAACGGGTTTCAATCTCGACCGAGGTGCCCGCAATATGACGGAGGCTTATTGTGGAGAAGGCGCCGTGTAACCGAGCTTTCGGTTGCACGTCAAAAGATCCCCAGGTGGTCAAAATTAATCCTCAGTCCTCCGCTGTGGCGTGCCAGATGCCCGTCGTAGGTTTGGCACGTATAACCTCCAAATTTGACTTAATTTGACTTTGTCAGGACCTTGAATAATTGTGCTTGTGAGTCACGGCGAAAGCCACTGTTCTCGTTTCTAGTTTGGACCATTCTTTTTCTTGGAGGAGAAGGGCTCTTGCTTTCGGGAGCTTGAATGGCTCCCAGTGACGAAGTGTGGGTGTTTAGCGATTTAAAATATCAGCATTTATTTAAGCGACACTCGTTCGCAAGTTTTGTCCCAGAACAGTGAGTACTTCCTATGGCCAGGGCGCCATTCCAAATCCAGTTAACTAAATAGTATTATTCCATATATAGGTGCATCCAGGGTATGCTTGTGATTCTATGTTATTTTATTTTAAAGTTAATAAAATTTCAAACACAGCAAAATTGAACTACCAATTTGGGAGAATCGGGAATTTAGCAAAAATGAACTTCAACGAATCTTTAATTTTTGGCGAAAGACGCTCGAAAAAACGCCCATCAAATTTCGCCAAAAATAAACTCGGAAAGTCTTAGCCATAACTGACGTTGACTGTTTCATTTCGTTTGCTCTAATCGCTACCAACCTAACCCAAGGCTGCCCATTTTATTTTTTTACTTCGACGCCCTCAATGCCTTATGCCATTACAGTGGAGGAAAGCGTACAAAATCCCCGAAAACATTTGCAGAATGAAAATACAAGGTAAGCAGTTTTGTTAGAAAATAGTTAACGCTTATTTAAATAGTTCAATTGAAGGTACGCTTACATGAGGTGCTGGAAGGCGATTCCACTCGTGACATTCTTGGTACAAAGGAGTGGATGTATGCCGACATTTCACAATGAGAAATGCCGACTGTAAAATTACGATCAAATCGTGCAGAAATGTTCAAGGGGGCCGAGGAAGGACTAACGTTTTAGTGGAGCATTACAATGACAAGTTTTGTGGAAAAGGCATAAATAAGATATTTTATGACGAAAGGAAAAGAAGGGATGAGATGTTTTTCATTGACGAGACACTCGCCACGCGACGATAGTTGTGGCGTATGAAACGTGCGCCGCGATTTTGCGGAGCTCGGAGGATAGTCGCCCGTGTCATGCGGCCAGGGGCCCAGATTGACGCAGCATATTCGGGCTTCGATCGAACTAGAGTTTTATACAGAATGAATCGTTTAAAGGTTGAGGTTTCGTTTGAGATACCCAAGCGTAGAAGTTAGCGATAATGTGATTAGTAGAAGTGGCTCTGTTGATTCCATAGAGTCATTATAATGTAGGATAGAGGTCCAGCTGGCTCTAATGTGCTGTTGCAAATTGAAGCAGGCAGCAACCGGTCGAAAAGTGATTTCCTGTAATGTGTTTCTATGGGGGAAAGGTGGGTGCATTTTGTTTTTGCGCTTGATTTTAAGAGGATGTATTGCAATTAATTATAATGTAGTAAACAGCTTGGAACATTTCTGAATCATGAAAATGAAAATATTGGTCAGTGTCGCTGTTTTTCTTTCAAATTCGGGACATTAAGCGCGGTGCTCTAAAACAGCTTCATGCATGCATTTATCTGCACTGTTGGACAACGTTGGTGCAAACACGACGATTTTCGGCAAGGGGGACTTACGTGCAGGACGAACAAAGGACATCTGGGAAACCAAGAGTGCAAGAAGTAACACTGGATTAGTAAATCCCTGTGCATGAAGACAATCAAAGTAAATTGAAGGTCGAGTAAATATAGTCAAATGAATAAGTACCGTTTTATTCTTTCTGCTCACGCGGATGTGCGAAGGTGCTTGTTCCACGTTCGAAACATCACCCTCACACTCAAAATCCCTGAAAATATGGAGAAGCCAGAAAACAGGTTCGCAATAAAAACTACTATGCGTAGGAAGTAATAAAGAAACACCTTTCATAGCTCACATACTTTATTCTTTACGTTTGATGTTTTTAACCGCTCATAAAGATGCACGACTGGGTCATGCGGGACTGGCATATTGGCAATATATTATAAGCGTCATTGGAATGCTGGCAATCCTTAAGTACACCCTACATCGACATTCCTTTTGATCACAATTTTTCTTAGGTACGTCACATGTTTTTACACACCTGACGTGGAACGGAGGTTTGAGCATTAAATATGGCGAGGTTTAACATCTTTCACTGATGAAAAAAATGTGATAACTAATGCAGTTACACTTTTACAGCAATAATGAAGCTGCATACTATTCAGCATGACCCAAATGACAAATGTGATCCACAGTATTTCCTGGCGAAGAAAGAAAATGCGCTCACGTTTTCTTATAGGAATGCGTAAGGATCATAGTAGGGAGGCGCACTGTCCCAATTTGTTCTACTCCACCCAAAAAACCTTGAATCGAACAGTCCTTTTTTTTTTTATTTTGAACTCGGAGACATCGATACATCGTAAGTTAAATCGCACGACAGTCGGGTTTGGAGTTTCTCTTGACGTGAAAGACTCATTCTACTCATTCCCACACAAAGAAATGTTTGTGGCGGTCAGTGAATGCGTCGAGACCGATGGAACTGTGTCCTTTCAAAACCAGTGTCGTATTTCCGTGGATTCATTCTTAGAGCTTCGAAAATCCTACCTCATTTTTACTGAAGCAACGTTCAACAGCTACGCCTTGATCCAAAGAATTATGTGCCGGCTCATGCGTAGCACCAGTTCTGTGTAACATCTTCTAAACTTAATGTGAGAGAAACATAGCTCTGAAGCTTCCAGCAAAAGTGGTATCACGTGTGTTCAGATACGTTGATGACTATCTGGTCCTGCTCCATGAATGACCTGAACAAAACGACTCGTCGACAGTAAACAAAATCTGCACCACGTTCCTGACTCAATCTCTGGGACTAAAGTTTACCCACAAACTACCAACTAACAGCAAGCTTCAATTCCTAGATCTTCAGCTGTCCTTTGAGGACAACCATACATGTTGAACCTACAAACAACTGTTCAAAAGAACACTTCTTCCATTTCACTCGGCACTTTCTAAAATAATTGAGAAAGGAATGGTTAAAAGTTGCTTAATTGCAGCTTTGCAAAAATCATGCGAGCACATCGCCAAGCAGAGATTCGAGGCACAACTTCAAAATCTACTTGAATCTGGATATATCAGTTCGTTACCGTTTGATGTAGCAGAGAGCTTGACCACTCGTAATGGAAGAAGAAAAAGAAATGATAAAACGTGCCAACCAGCAGTGATACCCTATCAACACAAAATCTCTCAACTTGAAAAGGGATAGCCTCTAAATATGACATTCAGGTGGTAACATCAGCCGCTGATAAACTTCTAAAACTCTGTACGAAGATGAACTCCCAAAAAGAATGACAAGAACAATGCTGAGTCCCGCATGCACATAGATATGTCGACTGCAACGTCAACATTGTGTAGAAATTCCGTGCACATGTGGGAGAGTGAATGTTGGTCAATCTGGGTGCTGCATTATTGTAAGACTCGTAGTCTTACATTCATTAAAGAGCATGACCATACATGTCAATGCACTCCTCTAATTTATCAAACAAAAGTCCTCAATCGCTTTCAAAGCGATAGAGCTAGAGAAATGTTTTAGACAAAAAACAATAGAAAAAGGAAACAGGTGTATTAGCCCACCATCAATTCACTGTCCGAGAAAGAGATGGGGGTACCTCAACCTTTTTTCCTTAATTCGGCTGCTTTTCTCTTTTTATCTCGTTTATTAATTTAATTTTGTTAATTTTCTAAATTCTTTAAAATTTTCAAGTAATTTTTTATTTGTTTGTTTGAAATAATTATGCAATTTATTTTCGTCTGTCATTTTCGTCCTTACCTTTTCATGCATTAAACACTCGGATGATAGTAAGCGCTCATCTTGTCTGTAACTTTGTTCTGGCCTTGTCCTTTGTGCTTTTGTATTTAAGATGTTTACCCAGCTAGCCCAACAGTTAATTTTAATTAAGTAGGCTCGTTGCTGTCTGCTTCACTTTGCATCCTGGAAGTCGCATAGACACTAGCTCCAGTTAGGGTGACCACCCGTCCCGGGACTCGCGGGACTGTCCCGCATTGAGGGCTCGTGTCCCGCGTCCCACAAGAAATTCTAAAATCTTTAAAATGTCCCGCATTTCACATTGTCATAACGTTCACTGCGCAAATTACGGCGCTTCCGAACAACGGGCAATGGGGAGCCACGGAGGTCGCTGATAAATGTGTGAATCTCGATGATATGTCATTTTCTTGCCAAGCACTGCGGGAAGGAACCGACGTTCTTGCGGGAGACTGACGCACATGCGCCGTTGTGCCTCTCCCATTAATGGCAAAATATTGCAAGCGAAAACTGCTCGCCAAAAGCTGAAAAATGAACTATTGTAATTAGTTGGAAATCATACTGTATCATGCGAAAAGGGTTTTGTGGAAAACTTTTTTTTTTCGTTGAAGACGGCCACAGAAGGCAAAACACCTGCAACTCACAATGGTAAAAAAAAAAACAACATAAGGTTCTATTTTTGTGTTGGAGCATGTTAATATAAGAGTAAGTATGGACAGGAAACAATAAGCCAAAAAGTGTTTACTGTTTTTTATTTCCTTTTGATGCATTGGGGTCTAGTGCAGTCGATCTTTATGTTTTCAACTTAGATACTTTTAATAAAATATCTACCATTACAAATGAACAAAAGTATATCACTGTGAGTTAAACTTATCTTAGTTTAATTGTGTCATACAATTTTTAGGTGTATAATACGCTTTCGGACAGCACAGGATTTCGGGGTGTGCGCGGTGGTGAATTTCCCTTAATACTTATTTCTTGAGTCATGAAAATACCGTCCTCCTCTTGCTCCCCACCACCCCCCCCCCCCCTCCCCCGGTCAGGGTGTCCCGCATTCCACCGGAAGGAAGGTGGTCACCCTAGCTCCAGTTGAACATCTAGCATACACTCTAATAACTATGTGGTTGATTCCTCCAAGTGTAGGGAAAGCTGTGTTGGTCGGCACACGTCCGGCTGAACAGAGTGTGTTCTTGCAGACGCTGTTGAAGAATCCGGACGTGCACAACATCCTGGGTATTATATTGGCTCTGGGCAACTACATGAATGGAGGTATGCTCCCATTTGTTTTCCTCTCCCGCTTTCAAATTTATTAACATACAGTCGAGCCCTGTTATAACGCAGTCAGTGGGAATCGGGAATATGTTTGCAACATCCACAATTCATTATATCTGGACTTTAAAAAAGTTTGTGATTTCTTTATGCTTATGGAATGCCAGAGTCATGCAGGATATAGCAGAAGCTGATAAAATAGCCCCTTTTGTGTTTCTTAAAAATTTTCTAAAATACTCAACAAAACGTAAATCTAAGTTTTTTTTTGTTCTTTTCGAAAACCAGTTTTTTTGTAACACCAGCGGTTTCTCGGAACTTTTACGCTGCGAGGAACTGCCAAGTGAGAAGCAGTAAATACATGGGGTGCTTGTGACTGGCACGGGAGGAGAACTCGTCTTTGTAGATGCCATAAAAGCAAATAAGATGCATTTGAAAGCACTTTAATTTCAAAGGAAACTGTGGACTAGGGTGCAATGAAATATGCACAAACAAGCACTCTTAATTTCTGTAGATTTCATGTTTGCTTTCCAAATCTGGAGTACAAAATTCAGCGGAGCTAAATTCTGTGCTCCAGATTCTTTTGCTCAGAAAGGCGCGTGGTACACATTTCAATCACATTTTTAGTAAGGAAATAGATGCCTCTGTGCATCCCCTATCTAGGCTAGCGTGCTGTCGGCTCCGGACCCTGTCGTGATAAGCGTGGTCGGCCTCTGTTACACTTAGAATAATCCGGTTAAACATGTGTGCGTTTCGGTCGGGACCATGTTGAAGTTCGATAGAAGAGATAATTTGAAAAAAGTGATTTCTTTATAAACAAGATTTACTGTAATGGTACAACTTTTTTATATGAATGATGTAGGTGCAGGATATACAGCAGCAACAATGATCAGGTTACTGTACCATTGAACTTGACAAACCAGACTTTGGCGGTCTGAAATTTGATTGATCAGAGGGCAACACTCTCCACGAGACTTGACTAGAAGCGCCGCCACCACGCGACCCTCGGTTGGTGCGTTTCGTAACTCAGTGGGAAAATCTCATTATCATCAATATCACTATGTAGCCAAGTCTCGGTGAGGACAACCACATCTATGTGGTAACAAAACATGTTCAAGTGTCTCAACCTTACGTAGTAAAGTGCGAACGTTCAAATTTATCAACAAAACGTCACGCTTGGCAGTTCTACTAAACTGTCGCGCAGGTTGGTTTCGTGTCTGAAATTTGTGAGCGATAGTTGCTTGCAGAGTCCCAGCGGTACATTATCATTGAGCAGCCTAACTTTTTAACTGTTGTCTTTATCCACCTTTGCACTAGCCCATACAAGTTTTCGTATTCCTAGTATTTCTTTCGAATAGTTGTTTGAGACAGATATCTTTGACCCTTTTAGCTTGGAAGAGGTTCCGTAAGACCTTCATTTTTACGCTATTGGCCTTGAGATCGACCTAGAGGTGGCGCTACGGTCGCGCTATTATCACAGGGGTGGAACGGCTGCGCCATTTGCGCCATTTTGCGCCAGACGCATTTGTCTGCGCCATCCTGCGCCATTTCACGGAAACTGCGCCACAGCCAATACCTTGCGCCATTATGCACCAAATCGCACAACGTGCGCCAAAAACAAAAAAGTATTTTGTCTTGGTTTCGGTTCCTATCGACTCGATTGGCAACAATTAGCCCGTTTAGCTTGGTCGGCCTTGCAATCCTTTGTTCTGTTTATTCTCCCTGTGTATCCCGAGTCGGAAGCGCGCGAAAAACTCGGGGATCGGATTCGAATCGCTACACCTGCAACTGGACTGTTATTCTTCAACCATAAGCTGTTAAGCAAGTCGACCGAGGTGAGGTCGAGTCGTTAAGCGTCAGATTGCCTGAGGCTCTGCAGCCCGGGATCCGGACGTCAGCCAATTGAAAACAAATGAGCAAAATACTCCTTTGAGTACTTCATCGTTAGAAGTTGAAACAGCATTCCCGCAAGATAATTGCGATTTGATAGAACTGAAACGCGGTCCGATCCGGAACCTTGCCTGCCAGCTGCTGTCACGCGAGCGGTAGATCTGCTCGGCGTACTTTAACCTTGCTCCCGCTAATCGCTTTGAATACGATAACTCCGTTAATTGTAGTCTGCTGCTTCGATATTGAGTTGCACAATAGGATAATTTCGAAATGTGTTGCCCTGTTCCCCCACGCAACTGCACGTCCGTTGCTTACGCACGTCATGTGGTTCGCACATATATTTACTATGTCGAGCACGTGGGGGTTGTGCGATAAGCAGTGCTGATTTGCATTTTGAGCAGCTGAAAGCCACTCAGAAAGTATCAAGGACACCATCTTCAGAAACATATGGTACTTGCTTTTTGATTCTCATTAAGGCTCACAAAGTTTCAAGTTTTGGCATCTGTTACACTGTTATCCCATTACCTAGGTCCCTAACCACTCATGTTCATCTGTGCTGCTAAGCACAATTGAAATTGCTCCCGTACTCGTCTAAGACACAAGCTGAAGCTGAGCTGCCCCTAGCCTGCTCCAGAATGTAGTTTTAGCTGCTCCCAACCTGCTCCAAAACAGCGGTTTCAGCTGCTCCCGTGGCTGCTCCCAAGTACATTTCATGAGTTCCACCCCTGTATCATTATCAAAGCGGGGATAGGAGAACGGCCGCCCCATAGGCTCTCCACGGTCGCGCGCGAGACGGCGTAGATTCTTGCGTTTATTTTGTCGCACACTATCGGTGGGAAAACAATTCTAGCGGAAAAGGATGCAGTACTGTTCGGTGCTTCAGTGAAGATTGAATCGTGTTGCCAGCGTGCGGCCCAAACTTATATAATCGCTTCTTTGGGTGCGTCGTCTGCTCCAGGCAGACTTTGGGAAGCATGGATCACCACGACTGATGCCTGTCTCCGGCTGAGCTGAAATATTTATGTTAAATATTTGTTTCTTTTAAAATTTAATATGTCAGTTCATCAACAAGGAAATTTAAAAAATAATAAATTCCAACCCAGATAACATAATACTGGTACTGTGGGCTGTGAAATCGCAGTTTCTATGCTTTTTTAATGTCTAGCTTTTGCAGGAATATAAATATTTAGAAAGAAGATAAGTTAGCACTGTATTGGAAATTACCATGCTATTAAGTTCCTCTGCACTTTTATTGTGCCATAGTGTGGGTAACTTTTTTGGAGTCGGAACAAATCTACTGCGTTGCGATGAGGAGAGAGTGTCTTTTCTAGTTAAAATCTGCAAACTGCACGGTTGGCAGGACAACTAAAACAGGTGAAACAGACTGTTCTAATATATCTGCCGCGACTGTAATAAACGAGTGTAACCGAGCAACGCAGCAATGTTCCTATTATTAAATGCTTTTCTCGGTTGTGTGGGTTCACCCGCTTCAATTTTCTTGGTGAGGGCCACAGATGTCAAGAGGGCAATACTATAAATGTCTGGCTAAATAATCTTGTATTCAAACACGGTAGACTTTGCAACCCAAACAAACGACGCGCACTACGGCACAGACAGCATCGGCCGCAGTGATACTCTTTTACTGATTAGGGCTAGCGACCTTCACGAGACTTTCCGATCACCCTCCGCCCTCACCTAACGTATATCGGGACTGGGCAGTTCATCGATTAACTTTCAGATTATTCAAGTAATGCTTTAATTGCAATTCTTTTTTTTGCCGGTTAATTGGAGTCTTGTGCTAGAGAAAGTCAACAAGGAGTAAAATATGCCTGCTTTAATATTTTTGGCGTCTTTACTTCTTTTGTGACACAGGCTTGCACGGTAAACCACTTCAGCGTGGTTTACAGTTTATCATTTCGCCGAGGGTGATTATAGTGTAACTTAAAAAATACATCATTTTAAATGGCTTCCTGTGTTCATATTTATGTAGGACTCACAACGTAAAGTTTATAATGGGAATGCGATATGCCATTTATGTAGGGTTGTGCGAATATTCGAAATTTCGAATAGTAGTTCCGAATAATACACTATTCGATATTCGCTTCGAGAAGAACTTCACTATTCGCGTTTTTCGAAGTGTTTAGGGCGGTGGGTTAGCCCCGTTGAGTTCACTTCTTATGGAGTACCGGTGCCATGCGGAGGAGCAATACCCGTGGAAGTGAGCTCCGCGGGTGTTCCTTCTGCGTATTACATCGGTGCTCGGTAAGAAGCGCACTCAACGGAGTAACCCGCCATGATAAACATTTGGAAAAGTATGAATATCGCAGTTGCGTGCTTGGACGGAAACCATACATTCAAAGCGGGATGGTGCACGCGTGCCGGCTGTATATGAAAATAAATGGAAACTTTGTGAATGTGTATACAGTATCTACCTTGTAGTAAAAGTTTTAAAATTAAACTGACTGTTTTGCAAGAGTTGGGCAGAGATGCCCTCACAACCTGCGTTCATCATGCGCGAGTCATTCGTTTTTAACTCGAAATTAAAGAAAGAATATTTAAGATTTGTAAATTCACTCAATGGGGTATAGTTGGCCATTTCCATTAGATTCATTTCATGTCAAACTTGTGGTTTATTTACCATCCCAAGACATCAGACCTTCTGAGGTCACAGTTCATAAATATAGATAGATTAAACTTGGCTTATAAATGAACAGGTGGAATAACCTTTACAAGTTTCACTGGGGTTTTGTCTAAGCATTATGTTATGGTAGTGAAAGGTGTGGAAAAACTATTCGTTATTCGATTCGAAAATATTCGGCCAAAACCACTATTTGCTTTGAATTCGCTTCAAACTCAAAATCCACTATTCGCACAAGACTACATTTATGACATAGTAAAACCAGTAAAAAAATGTGTAGTTTTAACGTCTTTCACGCAATATGACCGGGAGAAAATCAACATACGGATTTATTGATTGATTAGTCTATTGAAGGATAGCGATCGGTCGGGTTAATGTTCTAATCAAACCACAGACCCACTCAACATTCAATGCTTTATGAAAGCCGCGGTTTGTGCGAGATAACAAAAATATGTGGGGCCAGCGATTGTATAAAAAACAACACACTAAGATTATGGAAGCTTCCGACTTAATAATAATCGCTTTGCTGAATTTCTACGCATGGCAAACGATACAACACAACCTTTAGTAAAAAGAAACGGCAACAAAAACATAAAACATATAATAAGGAATGTCAAGCTCAGCCTGAAACGGACTTGCATCGTCGAGATCCATGCTTCTGAGCGTGCGCCCCTAGCAGACGACGCACGGCGGTATCCCCGCTTACGCGCATTTCCAATTCCGGTTGCACGGTGGCGGCACGGTTCGATCTTGAGGCGAATAATCATACAGTTTCATGATAACCAGTCTTGTCTTGTTTCCACGTTTAGCCCCCAACCTATGAATTTGTTCAACAGGCTCTACACATAACCCCCAATCGTTCAAAATACAGCTCCTTGATAACCTTATTTTTTTTATATCTTTTTCCGTTTTGTAGAGTCAAATCTCAATAATTCGTACTCGAGGGGGACCGAAAATTTGTTTGAATAAAGCAAAGTCTGGATTACCAGGAGTTTCCTCCCATAGAGACACATAGGATGGGACCTGTATGTTAGTTTGAATTATCCGCAAGTTTGAATTAAGAGAGTTTGAATTAACGAGATTTGACTGTATATCGTTTCAGCGATACCAAATACAATTAGGTTATTTTTGCGACTTCTAGCTTCCAGGTCAATCAATTTTCTTCACATTTCTTTCCCCGTGTTCTGTAAGCTACGGACAACTTGGTCGCAGACTTTCACGGATTGGAAGTCTTTCTCTACCCGTTGTATTCTTTAAGATAGTTTCTCAAATTGATCCTCAAGTCGTGCCCGATTTTCTTTAACATCCTTTCTAGTCATGACAGCTTGTCCGTGCAACAATTTTTCGAGTGATTCTTCAGTAGTGATTGGTCCGGGATTTTGTTCGACGTCGCCCGAGAGCAGCAAAAAGGGCATTGCAGAACATTTTGACATCTCGCTGGAAATAACTTCAGGGCACCGCACGAAAACAATAAATCTTAGCAATACACGCCAGCCTGGTTGAAGACAAACAGAAGCAGCATACCAGCTGTGCTCTGGATGACGTTGCCGTGCCCTCTGAAGAAACCGGCCGTGGTTGTGTTCCTTGTGGAGGCGTCGGAAAGGGGTGGCAATCGAGTCTGAGTGGTACGGTGGGTGATTTAAGAGGAGCCCATAGACGGCGGGAAGCAGAACAGGAATGCAGTTGTGGATACGCCGATACACGCCCACATTACGGGACTACATAATGTAGTGAGAGCGGCACAATTAAAGTATCGCAGCCCATCATCTTGCCTACTGTAGGCAAGATGGTGGGCCAGGACCCAGAGGACAGGAAAACACGGAACGGAAACGCCGAAAACCCGAAATACCCCGCACGACGTATGAAGCGGTGCTTCGTTGTGCATGCTGCCAGAAAGGCAAACTTGCCAAGCAGCGCACGTGCGTCGCTCGGACAGGGGGAGAGGGGGCACAATAGTTGCATTATCAGCAGATGGCCATTTGTTTTTGTGCTCAGTTTTTAGAAATATATCATACCGTAAAATATCGGGCAAGTGCCCACTCAAACTTTGGAGATAATCGCAAAAAAATGGAGGATGGGCGCTTGTCCGGTCAAATTTTACATATAAATGTACTGTGGATATTTTTTAGATCTCACGAATTTGGTAATGGGCGTTTAATGTGGAAGGGGGGGGGGGGGGGGCGGGTGCACGGTATTCTACGGTAAATAGATTTCACCGCATTTAATCTGAATACCTTTTTGTCTTTCTTTTTTGTTATATCCGCAGCGGGCCTCTCGGGGTTTTTCGTTACGAGCGGGCTTGTGTCGTATTGCAGGTATACAAACAATAATGGTAAATTGAAATCCGGTTGTTATATCTGTTATTTCGCTATTTATGGGTTCGTTATAAGCGGGCTGTGCTGTACCTTTTATTTATTAATAGTTAAGGTGAAGCCGAATCAACTCGGCTAAAACCAAAAAAAAAAAAGCAATCTAAAATCAGTGTATTTTTAGCGATTTCAGCCAAAACAATACAATCCGTAACACTATAATTTGGCGCTCATTCTTCAATTGTTTTTCACATTCGTATGCCACGTTGACCATCTGTCGCCAAAGATTTGGGTTTTCAACTATGCCAAAACTGAGAGATGCGCGAGCAACCATACTCTGTAAGCAGCTGCTCTATATAGATCTGAGCCGGAGCGACTCGGGTGCCTTGGAAGACTCGTTCAGGCGCAGGTACTGTGCCACAACGAAATTCACTCAGAGCCACAGAGTAGCAATACGTTGCCATGCCAACGGTTACCACATCTCTTTAGGCTTAGGAACGGCCAGAATCGGGGACGATCTTTAAAGGGGCACTGACACATCAAAATCATATTTTTTTTTATTATCCGAAACGATTGAAAACGATGCCGGGACATTACCCTCAAAATTGGAGATTTGGGAATTCAGTATTCGTGAAGTAAAAAAACAATTTCCAAATGCCGAATTCGAAGTTCCCGCGCGATCGGCGCCGGTGCCTTGACGTCAAAAATCGCGGAGACCTGAGAGTCCCCTTTCCTGTCACCACTCCCTGCTGTTGCCATGGCAACCCAAACCGAGGAGGAAAGGAGCGAGCGCCCGGCGTTGCGGCGGACCGGTTTTGAGCGGTGTCGCCTGTTTTCCGTTGGAGGATACAAATCCAGGAGACGGCACCACAACGAACTCCCGATTTTCGGTATTTCAAAAAGAAGGGCCGTAGTGCGTTCGCAATTGCGTTAAAAAACATGTTTTAGGATTGCCGTAATTAAATGTTATAGAGATGTCGCCTACAAAGCTTCTAAATTTCCTGATTTTTGACGTCACCGATCAAAAGAAGCGAGGAGGCGAGACGCGGGAAAATCAAACGCCAAAAATAAAAAGGCGCGCCCGCGCGCGGGAAAATTTTTTTTCGCGATGCGGTTTTTTTTGCGTGTCTATGTCTGCAACTTGCATCGTTTTAGACAATAAAAATAAATACGACCTTTGGGGTGTCAGTGCCCCTTTAATATGGGGCGAGCCCACCGCTCATTCTTTGCGACTTGAGTGAGATAAAGCAAAGAGAAAGCCGGCTGCACCATTCACTGGCAACGAACGTGGCTAACACGGCAGCTACTATCACGGCTCTGAGGCAAGAGGAAAGTGCGCCGACATGTTTGCCGACGCAACCCAACCCCGAGCTATACTTCTCGAGTTCTGCGTTAGGGGCAAGCGCCAACCCAAAACACAGTGTGGGTTCGGTGCAGCGGTGTGACCTTTTTAGCTTTGGGGGCCCCCTATTCTAAAACTCTCTATGGTTACTTGGGCGGAGGGTGGCCATGGACGATACGAAAACCACAAAAAAGGCGGCTTTTCAAAGCCTTACTCCCATAATCTTATCTGTGCTTCAAAACACGGCAAAGGGTCCGAGCAGAGACGCGTGATGGGCGGGGTAAATACGGCATGGAAGCGAAGCGCGCGCCACGCTGCGGAAGCGGTCGAGAAAAGAAGGGGCGGGGGATAAATCTTTTTATATTTTTATGTAAACAATTGCGTGTATGGCCCACACAAGTGCGGCCCATACACGCAATTATCACAGTTGTGAAAGTTAAATAAATGGCACAATAATTGCCTCAAATTCGCTGCTAATTACTTTCGACATAGTGAAGTAAAGATGTAAAGCTTTAAGATACAGTTCACTTATTGCAAAAAGAAAAAAATTATATCAATTTTTTTTAGATTCAGTCAGGAAACAAAACCATCAGTTTTTTTATGCCTTGACTGTACCTTCTTGAGAGTGTTTGATTGTTTGCTTTGCTCACTTGCCATTGGCGCTCTTGTTCTAAACCTTGGCCCTGTACCATAAAAAAACCAGCACATTCATTTTGAGGGCTTCTCGAGCATTTCTCGAGTACAGTCTTTCCAAGGTGGAGTCACTTTTGGGGATGAAAACTGCGAAGGGCCTCGGGGGTGTGTTTGCCCTTCAATGGACAACAAACTTATTTGTGCGAAGCCTCGCGATGCAGTTTAGTGAGGATGCATTAATTAGATGCATTTTCTCAGCTGTCCCGCACTCGTTGTGCTGCAACGGGCTATGCCGAGTACAACGCTTTACTAATCAGAGTAAAATGAAACTTAAGGCACATAATTTTTAAGGGGCCTACATTAAAACTTGTACAACTTTGTTTTGGAATTGAAGAGGCTCATCAGCTTCCGAAGCACACTTGTTGGACCAATGTGCTGTCTTCCCTTGTCCTGCAGGCAATAGGAGTCGTGGGCAGGCTGACGGATTTGGCCTGGAGATCTTGGCCAGGCTCAGGGACGTCAAGAGCAAGGTGACCTCTTTATTTACAGTCTTTATGTCGCACGCTTGTAAAAGTTGCACCTTCCTGTTAAGAGCCACGTTTCTGTACAAATGAGACTTTTTTATGGTCAGTGGGGGGAAACTGCCACTATAGGTTTGCCTGTGTGGATTGTTATCCTGATATATGTGCAAGTGAGAGCCAGACAAACATAATTTGTTGGCCGCTGCTCCTACGGGAGGCTGCCGTGTCACGAGGGAAAGTCAGTCCGTGGACCCGAAGGCTACTTCTGGCGGATCTAGACTCGTCTTGGAACCGCCTTAAGTGAAGGGCATCACCTCTACCATTCTTTGTGTCCTAGCTGTCGGTACATCTTGCACGGTTCATTAAACAAACTCGCTAAACATATATTTTTTAAAGATAAAACACGCAAGCCACACAAAAGATTTTTGCCAAAGAAAAATGTTTTTGGCGCAATATTTATGGCGTTAAACGCAATTTAGGCAGCATTACGCTTCATCCGCGCCCCACTGTGGGCCCTGCCCATTAGTACTGGATTGACTTGGCTGCTTAGCCATTATGCGAGTCTAATATATCCCTGTCACGACATTCGGTTTGTATAGTCTCGCATCTCGCATTGTCTGCTATACTCGTCGTCACCTAAAGAACAGAACGGGGCATATTGGAAGCGTGCGACGAGACGTTGACGCCATGGCGCAGCTCCCAGCCGTTTCGTATTGAACACGGCTGGCATAAACAACCTGCGTAGCAGCCAACCTTCGTTTCTGATAGATGTCAGCTTACGCGAGTATGGCGCTACAGAGTTAAAGGGCACAGTAAATGCATTTTTAACGCGAGATCCGGAAATTGAGAACCCAGACCCCTCCATGCACCAGCGAAAACCACCTTAATCATTTCAACCCCAGCTTATTACTCGATCCGCCGGCGAGCGAGGAGCAGTCTTGTGTAAGAAAAGAAGCAAAAAATGCTCGTCGATTTTATCGATTACCGGTACTCGTGCCGGTAAATGTCGTCCAATAGTGTCGAGACAGGTTACAACGAAGTCAACGGGAATTGGAAATCACTTCGCTATATCTACTATTTCGTTATAACCGGCTTCGATTATAACAAAGTGCAAAAGGGAATGGGAAATTGTGATCGCTTCGCTGTAGTCGCTATTTCATTATACAGTCGCCGACCGATTATTCGGACTTCGCTGGGACCGAAAAAACGTCCGAATAATAGAGCAGTCCGAAAAATCTGCAGATTGAAAAACTTGCCTTTATTACTTCCAAGTTTGCTTAAAAAAGCCGTAAATAGTGCCTTGGTTCAGGTTACGCCTGTGTGCCTTGTTTTAGGTTATGCCTCCGTTTCCGTTCGACAGCTTTCTGTTAGCTTGAGAATCGCTGCCTTCTTTTCTAGCGTTATGGTCGAGTAGCAGAAGAACAGATGGGGCCATGACGCCCAAGCCAGCGTTGTCCGAACGAGATCAGAGGCACAAATACACGAGCGCAAAATGGCGACTGGCGATGCGAAGGAACGAAAAACAAAGCAAAATGGTAATAATGATGATGATGATGACGTGCAGCTAAATGGGAAAAAAAGGGCTAGCATAGCGTCACCTAGCGGTAGGACTCAGGAGTGCTCAAGTAGCGCTGCCAAACCAAGCCAATCCATTGGCAGCCAACGTAGAATTCAAAATGGCCGCTTCTCGATGGTGTTTTCCGCTGATCGCTCGCGACGATTTTGTCCGAATAATCAAACTTTCGGACTTCAAGCTGTGCGAAACATTGGTCGTGAATATACACTATTTCTATGGGGTAAGTCACAGTTCCGCCTTTAGGTCCGAAATACAGAACAAGTCCGAATTATCGGAGTCTGAAAAAACTGTTGGCGACTGTAACCGACTTGGAAGCATGGAACACACAAACGCTTAGTAGCGGCATCTTGCGGCGCAGATAAATTAAAAACTCAACGGTACGCTTTGCCATTGTCGCTTACAACTGCGAGACACAATTCAATTCATGCTTGGAGCAACGTCTGCAGGTCGAGTGAGGGAGAACACGTCCAGGGCAACGCTGGAAGCAGGTTTTGAATGTCAAGCTGCCTTTACTTCAGAGCTAGGTGGAGAAACGTGGCTGCGGGAAGGGCAGACGGGGCGAAGACCCTGTGGGCGTGTTGGAATATGCCATGGCGGCCAGCACTGGTGTGGGTGTTAACCATCTGCCGAGGCAGAGTGGCGCCCCCATGGGTGTTGCACACTCCCATTCCACCCTGCTGCGCACTGTCACGTGCCATCTTGCAGGTCATCCACTCTGCTAAATAGCCCTTGTGAAAGTTTGCCGTCAAAAAGGTCACCATTTTTGTAGTGCTGTAAGGCTCGTTATTTCTAACCGGAGTGTCAAACCGGAACGAAACCAAACTTAAAACCGGAACTGAACAGTCATTTTTAGGCGAACCGGAACTAAAGCAAACCAAAATCTTCGCCGCCATTTTGAAACTGAATGGGAACTGAACCGTAAAAAAATATAATGCTAACCAGTTTAAAACGGTTCACAGTACCGTATATTGCCGCGTATAAGACGACCTTTTTTTCCAGAAATGGGTGTCTCAAATTAGGGGGTTCGACCTATATGCGGATTCGATCGACCTATACACTCCGTGCGACGCGACTGGCGCGCCGCCGCGCGGCCGGTACCGAAGGTAGGCAGCGAGAACCCCAGAGAAAACGAAACCGAAACCACGCCGCGTACGTTGGTACGCATTGAAGTCGGAGTGGTGCGGTTGCGCTGGGTTCACAGCATGAAGTGCTGCCTGTGCTGCGTCATTTTAAGTGCTTCAATAGTTATGCGTCGTATCTCGTGGAGACAAAGTTTCACAGTTTTTCACCTCGCCGATGTTTTGTGGGACAGCGACAACGATGGACTCGTGCCGTACGACGTGAGAAATTAGGTCTCCCGATCATGTCTGCCACTGTGTCGGCACGGCTGACATATTCTACACTGACGCTTTGCGCTCTGCGTTTGTTTTCGCACCAGTAACGCCTACATGTGTCAGCGCCGATAGGACGAACCCACACTCGCAGGTATGCAGTGCCAATTTCGTTGGAGGAATGCCCTCCAAAGAAGTTTCGTCCCCATCGTACGTGTCGATGATATTTCCGGACAAGTATGGCACGCAATCTGTACTTCATGAAGAAAGATTCGAAAGGTAAAAAAAGTGACAAATATAAATCTAAAGAAAACAACAATGAAACTCGGAATCACTGGAGAATCGACGTTTGAGTATGGAAGTTTATGTGGTGTGCTTTCTTTCTTGACCAGCCTCCTTTTGGATGTGGAAACGCTGACACTCCGAGTTCTGTAGACAACATTTTTTTTTTCTCGGCTTTAGAGCCACCTATCGCAAAGTGTTTCGAACTGGAAGTACCGTCCACTGGTCCCTTCCTACCTGTAAAATGTGCACCTTCCACGATGAGTGGTATTATCTGACAGCCTTTGACGGTCAAAGCCAGTTCCCATTTAGTTACGCCGCCCAAACTAAATTTCCACCTGGTTTCGCGATGCCAACTCGTTTTGTTATATTAAGTGTTGTGCCAAGTGACGGTCATGTCAAAGTACCTGTGCGCCGAAAATCAGCACCTTGCACAACAGGTTATTACACAACAGCTGACCGCAAAAGCCCTTGGCGGCCAAACCGTGTGTTGGCCGACAACTTTGTTTTCTCGGCTTTGGAACCACCTTTCGTAAAGTTGTTTCAATTGGAAGTACAGTCCACTAGTCCCTTCCTACCTCTAAAGTCTCCACCTCTCCCGACCAGTGGTATTCTCTTGACAGCCTTTTCATGATCAAAACCGGTTCCCATTGAGTTACGCCGCCCAAACCAAATTTTCACCTGGTTTCCCTATGCCACCTTTTTTTGTATAATAAGTGCTGTGTCATGTTACTGTCAAGTCCAAGCACATTAGCGCCCAAATCTGCACTTTGCACAGCCCGCTATAACACAACATTTTGGGTCCAATATTGGATATCCCGTACAGCTTTACTTCTTTATTCGTTAGAAACATAACTGTCACACCTGCTGTCTTAAAGAAACTTGGCTCTCTTCGTGCACAAACTTAGTGAACCTCTCACTCGCCTCCAAATATCATCGTTCCAGCAGTCCTAGGTTTACAGCGACGAGCGAAATAAATTTCCCACTCAGAGCAATTAAGGTGGCGGCCGTCTTGTTTTTCGGAAAATTACTCCAACTCCTTTTTCGGCCGCAACTAGAGAAATTACCCCTAATTACGACTCAAATTCAATATATAAGTGGAGAACAGCTAAATTCCCTTCTGCCCCAGCACTCATGCAACGTCACCCTCAACGTATCGGCTCAAAAAGCAAAAGTTTCGTCCGTGCGCGCTTCCGCCGCCACAGCTTGGCATGCGAAAAGGCGCCGCAGGCTGCTGAACGCGCCTCACAGTCGAACGCCAGCTCCTCCGCTAGCGGCGCTGCGCGCGTTCTTCAAAGCGCCCCCTATAGTTCCCGCACGGAGTGTATAGACCTTTTCATCCTCCTCCGCATGGGCGCTGCCATCTTGGAATCACGTGACGAGGCAGCCATTAGGTTGCTTCAAGTTGCTGCTCCGCTCTCCCCTCCGCGCCTTGGCGGATGCGTTGTATTGGTTGTAATCGTGTTTTTCGTCGCGTTTCGCCGCGCTTTCTTGCCTTAGTTCGAAAACTGGAGCCCGATACGTCTACTCGACGACTAAGACATCACGAGGGCTCAAAGGTCCTTATGACAACAGGTTTGTTTACTAATAGTGGTGGAACCTTCTCAGTAAAAAGCGCGTATATTTATATCGTGCATTTAGGATCGGAAGGCGTCAAGAATAGTCAGCGCAAGGAGACTATCTGTATTTCATGAAATTATCGTTCTTTGTATTTATAATATATCGAAATCTGTTTCTTTTGATTATCTGAGATAACTCGCGGAGGAGATAGGCAACGAACGTTTAACTTGTATATTATCTGAGGCTAGACGTACTGCTACGTCAACATTAGGCGATTTGTTTGTTAATAATAAATAATAGCACACCTACATATGTGTATGAGGTTCTCAATCTTTTCTTTTCCGACGTAGTCGTTCGGTTGGTCGGTTTACTTACGAATTTGAAGAAAATGTATACCGTGCTCGCTCCCACTTCGACAGTCATTTAAGTTATTTATTGATTACATGTAGATAACCAGTCGGGACTTCCCGCGTAAGAAACTGCCATGACAACAGTAGTGAGTATTGGAATAGCGTGCACAAAGATATCACTTCGTTTCTATTTGCTAATCCAAAACGCGGTTTGGGTTCAGCGCATGCGCAATAATGACGACGCTTTTTTTTTTTTTTTTTGCGCACGCTGTTTTAATTTTTGCCAGTATCTAAAATCCGCAATATTTAACTCCGAAAAAAAAAAAGAAAAGAAAAAAGAAGCCGTTCGCATAACAATTACTTGAGTCCAGGATTGTCGATGGCGAATAGAGCTTTACTTTTGGTGGCTGGCGACGCCGAAATTTACAGAGCGAATCTGTTGAAACAAAGAAATATTTGTTCACACAAATCTGTGAAGTGTTGCCTAGCGCTAGAACTTAGCCGAACTTTCCGAGGTATTTCTCCTCCTGCAGCCTTTAATTTTATTTGGCCAATTTTACGGAAGACAAATCTCAGATTTAATTTGACGGGCCTGTCACTTATATCATATCTTGCGTAAGCGAATGTTCATATAAAAATAATTTATTTCCAAGGATCAATATCGCGAAATGCTGCTTATGAGTACTTTTAGCAGGGTTGATAATATAAGAAATTTCCTACTCGGCCTGTCAAAACATGCTGAATTACTGAATTAAAAAAAAAGGCCGAGACGACACAACTTGTTTATATCAAATATCTGCGTCATTACAAGATACGTTTTTAGTTTGCAAAGTTCACTAAAGGTTGGGTGCCCACTAAAACCAAACAGTGAGTAGTAAACTCGCGAGTTCATCTGTTCTGGCTGATTCAGCTCATTGCTAATCAAGCTGTCGATAAGCTTCTTTATATTCACGTGTTAGTTTTTTCATTAGTTGGTTTTTCTGGAAACTGGTGGTCATCGGGGACGGGCGTAGACGATGGTAATCCTCCCTGTACATCAGTCAGACGTTTCGCAACCGACCATAATCAGATACATCAAAAGACTTGGTAAAAAACAGCCCCCAATTTAGGCTCAAATACACCTACGTCAACCTCAAAATGGCTCAACACACAATGTTTCATTGGTTGTGTGCTACAAGGAAAATAATCGTATCAGAAAATTACGCAAAAAGAGAGTAAAACAGCAACATAGCCGCGTTCACGTTGAAACCGAAACCAACCAAATTGAAGCAACCTAATGGCGCCGACTGCATCAGCGCCCTCTATCCGCCGGTGGGGCAACTACAAGAATGAAAAGGTCTATATGCGGGTTTACACGCATTCTGAGCCGAATGAAGGGTTCTAGGGACTTTTCCCTACATAACGACATAGTTTCGTATTCGTAGTGAAAGACAACGTCTGGGTGACTTTATTTCGGAACTTAAAACATATTTTTAAATCTAGTTATATATTTAAACAACAGAGAAATATTATACTGGCAAGAAAAAGCGCTCATCACTGCCCGAGAAACTCAGTCGGAACTTCGTAGGGAAAATGTCTGATTTTGTCCTTAGGCACGCCGAAAAGAAATCGCGCGCACCATCGTCGCCATCTTTCCTTTCTTGGCTCGTTCAGAAGACTGCATCGGACGAAAATGCCACCGCAAGCTCGCCGCCAGTACAGCGCGTTGTTTAAACGAAAAGTCATCCTCTTCGCCGAAGCGGAAAACAACGTAGCAGCTTAGCGGCACTTCGGCGTCTCTGAAAAGTGTGTTAGGGGATGGCGGCGGCAACGCGATCAAATCTTCGCATGCGCGGGTACGCGACGCTCCTTTCGTGGTCCCAAGCAGGGACAGTATCCTGCCGTCGAAGAGGCTGTCCGAAAGTGGGTCGGTGACCAACGAAGCAAAAGCCTCAGTGTTTCCTATGAAGATATTGAGTGCAAGGCACGTGCAGTTGCTACGGAACTGAACATTGCGCGCACCGAGTTCAAGATCTCGAAGAAGTGGGTGACCAACTTCATGAAGCGCAACGGGCTAAGCCTGAGAAGGCGAACGACTGTGTGCCAGAAGCTGCCGGATGCCTACGAGGACAAGCTGCAGGAGTTCCATCGCTACGTTGATGACCTCCGAACGCAGAACAGCTTCATGCTCGGCCAGATCGGCAACGCTGATCAGACGCCGGTTTGGTTCGACATGCCGAGCAGAAGAACCGTCGCCGAAAAGGGTTGTCGCCAGGTGAATTTGCTGACGACGGGGAACGAACACAATCGCTTTACCGCGATGTTGTGCTGCACGGCCGATGGCCACAAGCTGCCCCCGTACCTGGTGTTTAAGCGGAAAACGATGCCCAAAAACGAACAGTTTCCGCCGAAGGTGATCGTTCGCGTCAACGAGAAAGGTTTTTTCAATGAGGAGACCGTCTTGGAGTGGTTTCGGCTCGTCTGGTGTAGGCGTCCGGGTGCCCTCTTAAAGCCCCGGAGCATGCTCGTTCTGGATTCTTTCCGTGGACACATTACGGACCGTGTCAAGAAGTCGATCGCCAACGAAGGATGCGACCTGGTCATCAT
Organism: Ixodes scapularis; assembly: GCF_016920785.2. Taxonomy (NCBI): domain Eukaryota; kingdom Metazoa; phylum Arthropoda; class Arachnida; order Ixodida; family Ixodidae; genus Ixodes; species Ixodes scapularis. The sequence goes on along the minus strand of NW_024610240.1, from coordinate 153,636 downwards.
CCCGGGGGGGTTGACATCCGTCGTTCAACCCCTTGACGTGGTTCTTAACAAGCCTTTCAAGGACCGCGTCGGGGCCTTCTACAACGAGTGGATGGCCCAGGCGGACAACCCTAAGACGCCGACAGGTCGTGTGAAGCGTGCCTCGTTGAGCACTGTGGCCCAGTGGGTGAACGACGCCTGGTACGGGCTGCCTGCGGACATGGTCCGTGCAGCGTTCTCCAAGTGCGGGATTTCAACGCCGCTTCCCCCGTCCGGCCCCTCTGACCCACAAGGCAGCGACAGCAGTGACTGCGTCATCGTCACAAGCGACGACGAGTGAGGCACGAGCTCATAGGGAGACCTCATCTACCTCTATGTGAATAAATGTGATATTCCTTTAGCATAACTTGCATCTTTAAAAAAAAAAAAAAACTTTTTTTCGGTTGGCGGTTGTCCAACATTAGGGGGGTCGACTTATATTCGGATCGTCTTATACGCGGCAATATACGGTAATTTTTTTTGTTCGTTAATGTCGCAAATTGAATATTTGACATTAAAAAAAATTGGCAGCTGTATATCAATGTATTGATCAAATCGTCGTATACAGAATAGCTATGTATGAGAAATTGTGGGGTTTCGTGGCTCTTTTGTATTAGCTTAAAGACATATGAATGCCGCAGTTCACATCAAAGCGAATATCGAGTAGCATATTATTCGAAACTACCACTTGAAAATTCAAATATTTGTGCGACACTAGTTATTGGTTATTTCTTGGCACATCTAACTTGGTTTGGGGTATTTTTACATTTTGTGGCAATAATTAGTCGTATAATTTATAGAATTTGTCTTATCTGAATCTTGAAATGCGTGAGACGAGAGAGAAGAAAACGGCTCACTATCGATACTTAAACCATTTTTCTCCTCGGGATTTCTGATGTTAGTAGTTCCGACCAACTCACTATTTATCGTTCGCTCGCGATGCTTTACCTCGTAGCAGATTTCGCTTTTATTCATTAATTTAATTTCTCTCGAGGTAATGACATTGAAGAAAGAAGTGAGCTTCCAAAAGCAATTGCGAAATGCGCTCGTTAGCCCTCGAACAAAAACACTGTCGGTAATGTTGACCTAGGAATGTTCTTTGTGGTCTCTTTGCAGGACAACTCCCTGACCCTCCTTCATTACATTGTCAGAGTCTATGTAAGACAGTTCCAAAAGGTGGGTAGTGTCTGCTGTAGTGCACTCTGCCTTGTCGGGAAAGGGACGCATGTGGTGCGCTCAAAAGTGTATGAGAAACATAGTGCGTACGTTTCGTGGACACATGGTACAACACACCACTTCCGGCGAGTTGTTTAAGTGGGTTCAAGTCCTTCCTCCATTGGCTGTGGCTCTGCAGCCTGGGATCCTTGAGAACAAGTGAGCAAAAGCTCCTTTTAAGTACTTCATTGTTAGAAGTTGAAACCGTGTTCCCAAAGATATATCGTGATTTGATAGAACTGAAGCGCGGTGCCGGCAGAGTATTGACCAATTGCCGGCGCATTAGCTCCGTTTGAAGTCTCTTTAAGGTCTGATCCGAAACCTTGCCGGCCAGCAGCTCTCACGCAAGCGGTAGACCTGCTCAATGCATTTTGAGCCTCGCTTCTGCTTATTGCTGCAAAGCGGCAACTTCAATATTGGCTTGCGCAATAGAATAAACTCGAAATTTGTGATGCTTTGCCCCGTTCCTCCGTGCAACTACACATCCGTCGCTTGCACGCGTCACGTGGTTCACACATACGGTTATGTCGAACACGTGTGGGTTGCGCAATGAGCGTTGCTGGTTCACATTTTGAGCAGCTGAAAACCACTGAGAAAATATCAGAGAGACTATCTTTGGGAACATGGATGTACTGAGTACTCATTAATGTAAACAAAAGGAGGTTGTAATGCTTTTTGGTTCTCATTAAAGGCTCACAATGTTTCAAGTTTTGGCATCTGTTACAATGTTATCCCATCAGGTCCCTCATGCTCATCAGTGTGCACAATTGAAATTGCTTCTGTGCTTATCTAAGACACAAGCTGAAGTGCCATGAAAACTGATTTGAGCTACTCCTAACCTGCTCTAGAATGTAGCTTTAGCTGCTCCCAAATACATTTCATAAGTTCTACCCCAGGGAAGAGGGGGCGGGGCTTGGGCTTTGAAAACTGAAAAATTGCTAACAAGTCGATTATTGGAAACCCAATTTTTTGGGTTGCATATTTTGTAAGCTACCTCCTCCGTAATTAACAGCACCTAATTCATCAAGAAAATATGTTCAAAAGAAAATATTCGAGGTCTCGGCGGCTTCCAAATCTTGCTAGAGCCGGAAAATAGAGCTGGGTTTTGAGCACTTGTCGCTCCCATCCAACTTGACAGACGGCCACTGTTTTAAGGGGACACACCCCTAGGAGGGTCAACTTTTGAAACCTTGGCTTAACATTAATGAAATTTACAGGGTAGGCTGGTGGTCATGCTAGAGGGTACATAACAAAAATTTCATGTCTCTCGGTTAAGTTGGAAGAAAATTAGGGCAGCTTTTATCAGCAACACGCCTACATAGTTTAGTTAAGGGGGTATGGTAGGGTGAATGGTACACATTAGTTTTAATGGAATATTTCAGAGACCGGTGTTCAAAAAGAATGCCACTGGGTATAATATGACACCCATTTTTTGTGGCTAGATGACTTATCCTTCCTATGGCCCACCCCCAAAATTTCAGGTCTGTTTAATTATTCAATGTACCTTTTCTTAGCAGCCACAAAGAGGAATGTGATGATATTAGGCGATGATATTCTGAACTCCCGTAGATTATATCTGAACTAAAGAGATATTATATTCTCCTTGGAGTTTTTGTCGAAAAAAAAATCACTCTATGCTTCAAGCCACAAAGGGGGTGTCTCGCAGTGGGATTTTTTTTCAGTTATTAGCGTGCAAGTAATCAGTGATTTTTTTAGTTCAATATATTTATGAAAGGTTGCAGTACATGTGTGTAAAGTTTTACTGGATTTGGATCAATGGTTTCAAAGGAAAGGTACATCGAATTTCAAGAAATGCATAAAAATGCAATTTGAGAAAAGAAGTTTTATGTTCACATACTGCTTATGGATGCTCAAAATGCTCCCGGAGAATACATTTCGCTTTTGGCTTTCTTTCTGGTGTCTCTGAAACCTTTCTTAGCGTTCCTTTTTTTCAGTCGTCTTTCCTTGCTCTCGGCAGAGTTGTATAATTCTGCCCTTTCAACGCGCTCTTTGTCCATCTTCTTTAGGGCAATGTCACAAAACACGCCTGGAACAATTCCAAGGGCCTCCAGAACAGCTTTTCGTGCAGAATTGCCGTCATCGTAGTAGGCCACAGCATCGTTAGTTGCTGTTTTCAATGTGTCAGCGCTGACAAACGTGGTCTTAGGGCAGCGGCACCAGATCAGTTGGTTCAGCGATTCATTTGTGTTCTGTGTTCGTCCATGAAGACATTTGGTCAGAAGAGCTGGATCTGACAATGCCTTGAACACTGGCTTGATGACTTCCATCACAGCCTCAGGAATGTAGTTTTTGTGGGAGTATGTCTGAAGGTTTCCCTCAACAGTGCAGCGGTTATACCCACACCATGAAGATGGACCCTTTGGGCATAATCCGTGGTTGGGCTTCGTATCTGTTGATAACTTATGAAAGTATATCGCCCATACAGCTCGTCTCATATTCTCCAAATTTTCTGTGTTTCCCCGAATAGCCTTGCTATAGTATACTTGAATGGAATCTATGTCCTTCTCTGTGAGGCGTCCTTTCCCGGAGAGTGGCAGACCATCTGCCAGCTTTTTCCTCTTTTCGTTCTTCTTTATGTTCCTTAGCCTTGTGCCCATACGTTTCTGGACGTGTCCAACACATTCATGTTTCTCTATGACCTTTTCGTAAGGCTGCGAGTCTCTGACAGCGATGTACGCTTTGCTGTCTCCATCACCGATGTAAGTTGTGTACATTATTTGGTGTTTTTCAACAGAGCGTCCAAAGATTTTTACAGCTCCTGCAGATTCCATTCCACCAGATGGCCCATCGTAGGTTATTTTACATTCACTCAAGTTGTCATCTGTGTGAAGGTTGCGGGCACACATGTGGCAAAACTTAGATTCAACTTCGAAGTCTAGCACTTTTCCTGTGTCAGCTGATACTGCTGCTACGACGCCGTGTAGCGAGGAGTAACCCTGCTTCATCCATGTGCCGTCCACTGTGACAGCACATTCCAGCTCCCCATCAAAGGCAGAGGCCTCTTTCTTCAGTTCTTCGGCAGCTTTTGCCATACTTTTGCCATACTTTTGCTCACAACGGTCGTGGTTGCGTCGAGAAGCCTCGCGTTGTACGATGCAAACTTCGTTGGTGGTGGCGGCAGATTGAGCACAGCACATATGATGCGACCAGTCGTCAATCCTTTTCCGCAGGTGCGGAGGGCATAAACGAACCGTTGATTTACTTCAAAGACGTTGCCCGCAGTACGCCTGGATGTTTCGAGCACACTGAGAGCATCGCACTCGCTGCAGGTGACATTTATGCAGGATGCCAAGCTTCTTCCAAAATTATTTCTCCCTTGTTGCACTTTTTACACACAGCAACATCCTGCAAGAAGCTGCGGAGAAGACCGAAGTCGATTAGGCGGAAGCCAGTCGTACTCGTCCTGTCGACATCGAAGGATTCACCACCGATAGTCCCACCAAGTTTCGTAAAGCTTGCGCTTCGTCGTGTCAGTTTCTCACTGCTTTTCTTGGAAGTGAACCGATTACCTTTGAAAGTTTTCTTTCTGGTCCATTTGCTGGACGATCGTGGCATCTTCTGGGCAAGTAATACACTTGAAACACGAAACAGAGGCGACCAAAAGTCCTAAATCGACCACAACTGAAATGTTCGGAGCAATAACAAAGAAATATGGAACTAGCTACAAGGGCACCACTAGCGGCACATTTGCGAATAAATAAATACTTTAAGAAATAAATTATATTTCAGTACCCATCATTTACTAGTCACACACACATAATAACAAAAAAAAAAAAAAACGGTACCAAAATTAATAAAACACCGAAAGACAAAGATAAACAAACCGGCCTCCGATCTCTGTCGTCATTTTTAAACGCCAGGGGGTGTGGCACACTTGGCGCGACTTTTAAACCGTTTAGAGCGGGCACTCGAGGCCGCGCTTTTGGGGGTTTGTTTTTCGTTGTGCGGCCGATTTTTCAGCGTCAGAATTGAAAATTGGATTTTTTTTGATGGTTTTACCCTTAACCTATCGTCGGAAAACTATCACGATATTCATGATTTTTATTCGCTAGATATGTAGCAGAATGCCTAGGAGGTGCGGCTATGGAAACCTTTTTGTAAAAAGTCCTTCATTTCTATCAATTTTCTCTTCTGCAAAATCGGTCAACTTTTTGGTCTTCTGTGCCTTTGACGAAATGTCAACATTTTTTTATAGAAGACATCTGTAAAGTGACAAAAACATTCCATAGCTGCATTCCTTATTGAATTTCAGTCAGGAAAAGGGAAGAGTGAACCTTCCCTGGGTCTTGCCATTATCAAATGATAGTGACTAAAATGGAATTTACACCAAAAAGTGGAACGGAGAAAAATGTGTTCAAAGTGCTCCAAACCCTACCTTTTCTTTAGCTGCGGTGGACAGAAAATAATTTATAAAAAATTAACTATGCTGTGTAAACTAGTGAAAATTTCTGGGAATACTCTCTAGAGTATTTTCAGAAATGGATGTAAATATGTAATTTTTCAAAATCAACGTTTTTTTGCAGAATTTTTTTTTCTGGGTAGTGTCCTCCCTTAATCTTGTTTTGAAGCAGAGTTCTTTTTCTCTTCGTTTGGCCGCCCTTCAAAATGGTATTCGTCGCATTGTTTTGACGCAATCTGCATTTTTCCGCCTCGCGGTTGCGAAGTTGCGATTGGTCAAAGCGTGCGCTCAAGAGAGCGCGTGACTACCATTGGCCGAGGCGCACGTTCTCCCTCCATTGCCATGGCTACCGCTCCTCTGCGGGCTCGCGTCGTCTGCTACGGCTGCTTGCTCGCTCCTGCGCTTTGTCAACTTGGCTTTGCTTCATCTTGACGATTGTTTGCAACACTTGGTAGTTTTGCATGCTTTGCATGTTTCGTGACGGCACACAAAACGGTGAATGAAGTACAAGACGGCGCTGCGTTGGATGCACGGAAGTAGTTCATGCATGCTTCTTCTTGTGGTGATCATCGGACGCAGCATCGGCGGCACGCCTCATTGCGTTGCTGCTTCTGACGGTAATTCTTCTGTGCCATCAACCGTCAACACAGAGCAAAGACGGGAAGTGCGGAGCAAGAAGAAAGTGTGCAAGGACACTTCCAGCTACTCCGCAGGGTAAAGCCGTTTTATGTAGTGCAGTCCGGCTCGCAATATTAGGGACTTTCCGGTTGCAACGTCACTCGATCGAGAGAAACCAAAAAACACAGGGTCTCGTATGTTATCCTTAAGACAACTTGAAAGCGAAAGTGCAAGCCCCGATGCATTAAAGACAGACACACGATTTATGGATGTGGCGGCGGAGGCGTACTGCGTCGGACTACTGTACGAGATGTTGCTGGTTTGACGCCAGCCAAGGGATAAAAGCAAAAAGTATTTTTCGATGAATATAGCGCCTCCATTGATTCTGCCACAAGTAACACCATCTCGTGGTCCAGTAGCAAACTGGGGGTTTTGGTACCTTGCGTGTCGCCGTCGAGTTTTGGAAGCTTTCGCGTCGTCATGTTTTTGCCCAAGGACTTTCAAGGACAACTGAATGATGAGACTTATAAGGCTTTCGCCTTAAAAAATAAAAGCTGTGGAGGGTGTCTTATGTGTATGCGTGACGCATTTGCGGGCTTTTCGCCATGCAAGAATTAAAACCACAAGCAGAATCGTGTCACGTGAAATGGGCTCAACGCTGAAAGTGTGTGTGGAAGAAAGGAAGTACGAGAGACTTCCTCTAGGAAGTCTCTCGTAACCACGCAGAAGCGAGCAATCCGAGCAGGCGACCGACGACGACCGAAGGAGACCCTTACGGCACCCCTGTCTCTTGCCCCAAGTTTTCCCCTAGCGGCACGGATGCGCTGAGGGACTACGTCGTCCAAGGGGAAAACGGCGCAAGTTTCTAGTACACCCTGCCAGGATCGTTGCAGTACTCCGACCCGTAAACATGCCCCTTCCTACAATAGTCGCTGCTATGATTGGATGCCTCCCTCCGCATTCTGAAAGAAGCGCAATGCTAACGCTGGCTGTTGCTGGTTTTTCAAATGGTTGTAGAAGTCTAAAGGTCTTTCAAAATGGTACCTCTCACACTTGTTTTACATTGTTTTAATCTGAAAATTGGTTTTAAAGTGGGCATCAATATGTAGAAAGTATTTTTCTTGCTGGAGTTGTTCCAAGCTGGTTTGCTGGAAACAGTTTACTTCTTACCTTGTCAAGTTAAATTTTTTCTAATCTTCCAGTATAAATTTTTCTGCCAGCTTTTTCAGGGCGAGGAGTCTCCATCCTCATCAGTAAGCAAACCACTTTTACTTAACCATAATACGTAAGTAGCTGGTGCTAATTGCAATTTAAAAAGAAATCGGAGTAAATAAACGCAGAGTGTGGAGAGTTTGGCAGCGGAGAATTTATTATTTTATTTCTATTCTTTCTACGAACATCAATGTTTACTTCCTACGTCCGGTGCATTTGCTTTGTGTGGGTAAGAGCAAATGACAAAAGGAAAATGAAATATTACTTATGAATATAGACCTATCCTGATTACAACATTTTTTTTTGAAGGTGCAAAGCTGCTACTGTGGTCCTGTCTTCCTACTAGTCTAGAAAATTATATGGAGGAAGACTTTGCTAGCCAACATACTCAAGTTTCGTGTTGTCACAGATGACGAGAGAAGAAATGGTGAATAACTTGAAAACTAAATAATTAGGCAAATGTGTGCTTCCAAACAAAAAAGAAGGGGGGCAATGGCAAGATTGTATGCTAAAGCAGTGTTACAGCCTCTCTCAACTGGAAGAGAGGACCGGCGAGGAGGATCTTGTGTCATCCAGGGCCCAGGCATGTGGCACATCTTTTTTTTACTTATGCAGTCAAACCTCGATGTAACGAAGTCGGTAAAATTTGGAATTTAGTTTGTTACATTGAAATTTCGCTGCATAGAAATTTGGGGCTAACATTGAAGAGTTTCCACAAATGTTTCCCGGGTGCACAAAACTCGCCGAGGAAGCCTTTATTTCGGTTGAAAGTAGTCCATCGCCTTTTTCTTGACCACTCTTGACATTATTATTGGCATCATTCGAGGTTTGCATAGCCAGACGGTTTGCATCGCGTCTTCTTTCTTGCTGGGTGCTCACGAACCGCCTCAAAACATTGATCGCGTCCACCACTTCACAGTTACTGGGCACATCGCCAGGTGTCTTGCTCATCAGGCTCGCTGTCGTCCCCGTCTTGCGAGTTCCCATGAACATCGCTAGCTATCGCCTTGCCAGTTTCCTGCTCCTTCGCAATGACAGCAGAGTCGGCTTATAGAAAGTCGTCGACGTTGTCAGGGACAGCTCCATCGCCTTGAAGGCTCCGTGGCCCAGGACAACGAGAAACGCACGTTTTTAGCTAGACCTCCGAAACAAACTACCGTAACTATGCTGCGCAAACGAAGCGGATGGATGAAACGCCGGCGGCTCTAGTGTCCTCTAGTGGCCGTTCTGTACACCACACTAGCCAGATTGGACGCCCTCTCCCCAGAGCATTGGGTGCATTGGGCCAGATGGGCCAGTTCCCGTTTCACCCTGTGCGCTTTATCGGGGGCCCGTTTCAGCACGTGCGCTTCCCAAAATCTCCTTTGGGATCCAAAAGTTTGTGCCGAGTTGTCCATGAAATTTCTGTTATGTACTGTCTGACAGACTGGCGCCTATAATCTCGAGGACACTCGAGGAGCGTGGGCACTGAGTGCTCGAGGCTCGGGGTGCGCGGGCAGACGAACGCCGGGCTCCGAAGTGATTAAACCGATTTGACCAGTGGTCTCCTGTGAACCGACTCGATGTAACATTGGCGACGAGGCGGACAACAACTTCAATCGGCAACGTTCTCGGCTGTTCAAGAATGACCACGACACAGGGTAAGCTCGAGGAGTTTCAAGGAACAGGATGGACAGCCTGGTCGGAGCGCTTGGATTTCTTCTTCCAAGCAAACGAGATCACGGACCCTGGGAAAAAGAGAGCTCTGCTGCTGACCCTGTGTGGCGCGGAAACCTACGAGGCCGTACAAGCCCTAACGGCCCCGAATAAGCCAGGAGAGGTAAGCTTTGAAAACATCATGTCTTTGCTCCAGCAGCATTACGACCCACGGCCTTCGGAACTGTTCAGCCGAAGCAAATTCCAATGCCGCGATCAACAGCCCGGCGAGTCAATCGCTACCTATGTGGTTACTTTGAAGAAATTAGCTGCCGACTGCAATTTCGGCGTTTTGACAAGGCCAGCGGTGGCGACAACAAGCGCTGGAGCATCAGCAGCCGTCGACCCGTTAGTATCGAACCCAACCATGTTACCACTGGACGTGACACTCAGAGACCGTTTAGTCTCGTGCAAGATGAGCGTCTACAGCAAAGGCTTTTCGCAGAAAAAACTCTTGACGTTCAAGCAAGCTTACGACATGGCAACACGACTTGAGAGCGCCGTTCAACTGCAGCAGGAGCTTAAAGCCCCCACGGCCGACCAACATAAGATTACATCAGCGCAACCTGCAAGACGCCCCTCGGAGGCGGAAAAAGTGCAAGCGGAGCCGCAATGCTACCGTTGCCATGGAAAGCACAGGCAAGACGCTTGCCCATTCAGTAAGGTGTCCTGCCGGTTCTGCAGGAAGATAGGACATATTGAGAAAGCATGTCGGAACAAAGCGAGGGCGGACCCACGACGCTCAACCCATCACATGAGCTACGATAAAGATGACTATGCCGACGACGCACAGGTCACTGGTTGTGATCAAAACCACCGGTTTGACTTGCAGGAATTGAATGTGCAACACGCAAGAGCTATCGTACCCAAGTACCTCGTAACGCTCAAGGTCTAGGGAAGACCATTGGAGTTCGAAGTTGACTCGGGAGCATAATTAGTGAAGAGACGTACCGCAAGACCTGGCCATCTAAGCCGCCTCGCTTGCAGAAAGAGGATGTCACACTTCGAACGTGGTCGGGCGAAGGATTGTGTGTTCTCGGGTCTGCGGAAGTCCAAGTCAGACATAAGTCCAAAGACTACCTTCTTCCGTTGATGGTGACAAGTGGATCCGGGTGCAACTTGATGGGTATAAATTGGTTCCGAGCGCTGAAGATACAAGTCAGCGGGTTGCACCATCTTTCGCCAAGCCAAGATGTCTGGAAGGTGCTTCAAGCACACGAAGCGGTATTCAAGTCCGACATCACGGGGTTCACTGGTCCACCAGTCCAGCTGGAGCTAAAAGAACCAACTGCCCCTAGATTCCTCAAGGCACACACCATACCTTTTGCTTTGTGCCCTGTCGTAGAGTGTGAGCTAGTGGCTCTGCAGAAGCAAGGAATTCTTGAACCGGTCCAACATTCAACATGGGCGACACCAGTGGTCGTGGTCAGAAAGACTGATGGCTCGGTGAGACTCTGCGGACACTATCGGAGTACGGTGAACATCGCAGTTAAACCGGCCGCTTACCCCCTGCCCACCCCCAGGGAAGCGCTGTCTAACCTCCGGGGTTGCACAGTGTTTTCAACGTTGGACCTCGCTCAGGCGTACCAACAGCTACGAGTGACAGACACCATGGCCGACCTGCTAACAATCAACACCATCAAGGGCTTGTTCCGAGTAAAAAGACTTCCCTTTGGAGTGGTGGCAGCGCCGGTAATCTTCCAAAAAGTCATGGACATGACATTAGCAGGTATCCCTGGAGTCGCTGCATACCTCGACGACGTTATCATCAGTGGGCCAAACGCAGAGGAACATGCCTATCGACCAGTCTTGAATAGTAACTCGTTACTAGTAACGCGTTACTGTAATTTCGTTACTTTTTTGGTAACTTGTAACTGTAACGAGTTACTTTTTTAAAATGTAACTTGTAACTGTAGTTCTATTACTTTTTTCTGAGGTAACGACGAAAGTAACGACTTTACTTTTGTCGTTACTTTCCGGTGTTTTATGAATAATATATCACTGATCCAGTACAATTTAGATTTTTTTTGCACTTTTCAAATCGTCTATTCCGACATTTCCGAGTGTCAAGTTGGCCTTTCACAAACCTGTGAATACGTTCTTTTTCACGTGTCATGACCCGAATATAGCCACGTGTAGATATCATGAGAAAAAATCTAGTTATCTTTAGGCACGCGCTTGAGCTTTGTGACTGAACACTACATCTTAGTGTCTTGAAGCACTATCTATTTAGTGGTTTTTCCTTTTTCTGTAAAAACGCTTTTTAATCCGGTGAATCAACCGTGAAACAACAATACCCGCGGAGGGCACTGCGTCTGTTTCGTATTCTGATTAGCGCCAGTACTCCACACTGCGCATGTTTCGTATTTTGATTTGCGTGGCGAGAACATTTTCAAACACTAATTTCGAGAAGTCACTTCTGCTAAGTTACAATGTGAAGTAAAAAGCGTACTGTTTAATTTTATGCAATAAAACTTGGTGAGGGGCGTTTTCTAGTTTTTCCTATTTTTGTGTTATAAAAAAGTAACTGAAAAGTAACGTCGTTACTTTTTAAAAGTAACTGTAACTTTAACGAGTTACTTTTTTGTTGTGGTAACTGTAACGGTAACTTCGCTACTTTTTTCTGAAAGTAACTGTAACTGTAACGAATTACTTTTTAAAAGTAACTTACCCAAGACTGCTATCGACTAGACCAGGTGCTGACAACACTGGAGAAAGCAGGACTGAGATTGAAAGAAACCAAATGCCACTTCGGGGTCAGAGAAGTCAAATTTTTGGGTCACCTGATCAATCCGGAGGGAATTCATCCCACACAAGACAAGATTCGCGCAGTGGTGGACACTCCAGAGCCGACAAACAAGGCAGAGTTGCAGTCTTTCTTGGGGCTCTTAGCGTTCTATGACCGATTTCTGCAAGATAGAGCGACGATAGCGAAGGAGCTTTATAGCCTACTGGAGCGGAAGGCAGAATGGTGATGGGAGGACAGACATCGTAAGGCTTTCCAGAAATTGAAGCAACTAGTAGTGCAGTACACTGTGCTGGCACACTATGATGAAAGGAAACCATTACTGTTGTCATACGATGCTTTACCATATGGTGTGGGTGCCGTGTTGGCACAGTTGGACTCAGGCGGCCGAGAGGCTCCGATTGCCTTCGCGTCCAGGACGCTAGGAGCCTCCGAGCGAAACTATTCTGAGCTTGACCGAGAAGGCCTGGCCATTGTGTTTGGGGTCAACTATTTCCATCAGTACGTCGCAGGACGGAGTGTGATCATCTACACAGACCACCAGCCTCTGCGAGGCATCCTCGGAGCAGAGAAGCCTGTTCCACAAGTCCTGTCACCGAGGATGACCCGGTGGTGTGTCAGACTGGCAGCTTATAGCTACAAGCTAAGATACCGACCAGGAAAACGCCATCAGAATGCGGACACTCTTAGCCGGCTTCCGCTGTCAACCACTGAAAATGAACCGGAGGTTCCAGGAGATATCCTGATGTTTGAAGCTTTGTCCCGTCCACCATTGTCCGCCGAACAAGTGGCGAGAGAGACTGCAGCCGACAGCGTCCTTGCGAATGTATACCGAGCCATCCTAGAGGGTACACTTGACCAGTTACAAACACCGGAGTACTCGGTGTACAGAACCAAAGAGGCAGAGCTGTCGAACCACAGGGGATGTGTAAGTTGGGGAGCACGAATCGTGATTCCTACACAGCTAATGAAAGACACGATGGCCCTGATGCACTCTGGACATCGCGGGATTGTGGCAATGAAAGTATGCGCTCGGAGCTACGTTTGGTGGCCCGGAATAGACACTGATATCGAGACAGCAGTTGCAGAATGCAGCACCTGTCAGATGCACCGAAAGTGTTTGCCCAAAGAACCTATCCCTGTCTGGACTAGGCCATCAGAGCCATGGGACACCCTTCACGTGGACTTTGCAGGTCCTGTCAATGGTCAGGTCTTCCTGGTTGTGGTGGACGCGTTTACCAAATGGCTCGAAGTGCGGGTAGTCCGGAATATGACCTCGACCGAAGTCATTAGCGAACTAAGGGCCATGTTTGCGACATTCGGCCTGCCAAGGAAAATTGTGTCAGACAATGGCGCAGCGCTGGTGTTCGAGGAAATCGGAAGGTTTTACCGGAACAACGGCATCCTGGCGGTTACAAGTGCACCGTACCATCCTGCCACTAATGGACAGGCAGAACGCATGGTACAGGAGCTAAAAATCACTCTCGCCAAAAGAGGGAAGGAAGAACTAAGGTGTGCGCTTGCAAGGTTTTTGTTTAAACAACATAGCACCGTCCACGTTGCCACGGGCAAAACGCCAGCTTGGCTGATGTATGGAAGGGAGCTTCCATCAGCTTTGGAACGACTAAAGTGTGTTGTGTTTGAAAAACCTGTGAGGGCGGCCGATTCCTCTACCTTTTCTGAAGAACCTGAAATAACGACCGCTTCCTCGGATCCACATGAGCTGAGCGTGGGACAGGCAGTTTGGACGAAGAAGTTTCCAAGCAGTCAAGGTTGGATTACTGGAAGTGTCAAACGTCAAATGGGCCTACGCTCATGGATGGTCCGCATTGATCAAGGATTGGTGCGCCGTCATCGCAACCATATACGAAAGCGATGGACAGACACCGAGGTGCGAGAAAAACCGGACACGTGGCCTCTGGTCTGGGACATCGAGATTGACAGCTCGGCTTCAACGCAGCCACCATCACACAGCTCTGACAGTCAGGCCCAAACAACCAGATCACATCCGGGAGCTGGCGACAAGCCAACGACTGCTCCTCAGGAACCAGTGTCGGCGTCTTCGACGGCCGGCACACATCCCACTTCGGGTACCTCCCGGGCCACCAGAACCCGACGACCTCCGCAACGCTACGGGTACCACAACTAGTTGGAGGAGGTGTTATGTACTGTCTGACAGACTGGCGCCTATCAGCTCGAGGACACTCGAGGAGCGTGGGCACTGAGCGCTCGAGGCTCGGAAAGCGCGGGCAGACGAACGCGGGGCTCCGAAGTGATTAAACCGATTTGACCAGTGGTCTCCTGTGAACCGACTCGATGTAACAATTTTTTTACATCAAAATTTCGGCAAACGGGACTTTGTTACATAGAGGTAAAAAATACATCACGTGTATACACTTGCGGTTAGAAAAAGTTGTGTACTTTGTTACATGGGGGGTTTCGTTGCATAGAAGTTTGTTACATCGAGGTTTGACTGTATTAAATCTTTCGTATTATCAGAGGTTGTCAGAGGGAGTTTCTACTGACTGCTTTTATACATGCCATATGTTCAGGAAGCTTGTGTACCAGAAGACACAATAACTGCCTAGAATGAACTAGGAATATCCTGGAGAGCAACGAAGGGTAAAAGGAAGAACTAGGTGGGTGGGGTGTAAATCCCATAATGTGTAGCAGGTGCTTTTCGAAAAAAATTGTTTTTTGCCTACTTATTGCACGCAATAAAAATCACGCAGACTTTTCTCTTATGTTCCATATTTTTTTCTGGACCAGTGGAGATTATGATTGTTATTATTACAACTACCTAGTTTTGAGCATGTTGTGTATTGTATTTCGACAGACGCAAAATGTTAATAGTGCAAAAGGAGTAATACTAATATTTCGCTTCGGAACCTGCAAACCATATTTTTTCTTGTTTTTCGCCGGACCCAGAGTGATGTGTCTGCCTGACTGTTGGATGGATAGATCGATCGATCGATGAATATCGATTGTATTTTCATAACGGGCGGTAGCTTACTCCACCTAGTCGCGACAGGCCATCGCGGTTCGTCTTGATGGACCGCGACGGCCCACGTTGATGAAAGCATCGCTTTCTTCAATGTATTCCGGCGGATTCACCCGAGTCGATTTGATGATTCCAGCGAACCTGCCGAGTGGCTAGCTTCCACAGACACGGTATTGCGATTTTTTGTTTTTCTGTCGACATTTGATTGACATTTCGGGGAAAATAAATGCGGGTGTGCACTGGTTATCCCCATCGTTTTCTGGTTTTCAAACTGCTAACCACTGCCCCAAACCGCCGCTTCGAAGCATGACCATGCGACATGGACGAACCACACACACCGATCGCATGATTTGTACGAACCAGGAGATGGAAATACGCTGCGCTCAACCATGCGGTTGCCACGTCGTTCTGCCCTGGCTCCCGTTGCGTTCGTCGACGTTGGAGTATAAACAGCCTTGTCCGCCGAAGGATTTCTAATTCTAACGGCCTCGGATTGTGAATATTTATCACGTGCACATGCAAACAGCTGCTGAAGCGTACTTTGTCCGAGGCAACGACAGTTGGGGACTACTTGGGATCCGGAACTGCTCCGCTAATCCGTCCGCATGCATGCGCCGTCGTCGACTGCTTCACACGGGGAATTTGCCGTGAGAAAGGAAGTGCCTGCAACCTTTGAACTTCTTTGAATAGCCCACGCACAACTGGAATTTTTAGATTTTTGGGACTTTTTCAGCGCGTAGATTGCGTCACCAGCCTCAATCGACAATCTCGGAAACCATTTCAGTGCTCCTTGTTTTTCTCTACAGTTATGAGACTGGTTGCATTTTGTTGATTAACATGAGTTGTACCTTTTTGTAGCATTGTATAATAATCTATATTCTTTTTTTGTAGTTCCCAAAATGTGTCCCATTTCATGCTCAAACTTTATTTCATGTTCAAACTTTATTTCAGGTTTTGATTACCGTATTTATTCGAATATAAGGCGAGGTTTTTTTCCGAAATCCTTAGTCTCAAAGTCGTACCCCGCCTTATATTCGAAGCTCAGTACAGCAATACGGCAATTTTGGTGTAACAGTTTCGGTTTCCGCCTTTCAACCATTTCCAAGCTTCCAAAAGAGCCCGACAATACTGTTACAAATCTAACGCAGAGATTTAAGAATAAAACATACAAAATGTTACACAAACGCAAGTTACAGATAGTAACTACCGAGTTTAGGCAGCTGCGATGCAGGAGACGCGATGGCTGCAGACGCCTTCAACCATATCAACGAGCTGAGCCAGCAGTAGCCGCTTCCAAGCCAGTAGTAGCCGCAAAGTTTGTAAACAAGTTGGGACGCCATTTTGCATTTTTTTGTTGGAGTGGCCGAGTCTCTGCGGCAGGATTTTTTCAGTGCTCGCTTATTTACGCTACCAGCGCAATGGCGAGTCACCGTTGCCACTATGATGCAGCCTTCAAGAGGAAGGTTGTATCAGAGGCGGAGGTTTCTGGAAACTGCGCGGCGGGTCGGAAGTTTGGTGTTCCGGAGAACAACGTGCGTCGTTGGCGCAAACAGAAGACTGCGCTGTTCGCCTGCGCAGCGACGAGAAAGGCTTTCCGTGGCCCGCGAAAGGGAGCGTTCCCCGAAGTGGAAGAAGTGCTGACGCAGTTCATCAAAGAGAGGAGAGGCCGCGGTTTGGCCGTTACTTCCGACATCGTGCAGATGAAGGCGCGCGAAATCGCGAGAGAGCGTGGCATCCCCGCTCTCAAGTTCAAAGCTAGCCGGGGCTGGGTGCAGAAATATATGAAGAGGGCCGGATTTTCCTTGCGAAGGCGGACCTCCGTGATGCAGAAGTTGCCCGAGGACTACGAAGAGAAACTAATCTCTTTTCAGAGATATGTTATCGGCCTGCGACGCGACCACGACTTTCTACTCGGGCAGATGGGCAACGCCGACGAAACCCCGATTTTTTTTGACATGCCGTCGCCCCAGACCATTCACCAAAAAGGTGATCGCCAAGTGAGCCTGCGCACTACAGGCAACGAGAAGGCTAGGATCACCGTTATGTTAGCCTGCACCGCCGATGGGCGGAAGTTGCCCCCCTTCATCATCCTGAAGAGAAAGACCTTTCCGAAGAACGAGGTCTTCCCGCAGAACGTCCACATTCGTTGCCAGGAGAAGGGGTGGATGACGGAAGAGCTTTTTCTGAACTGGATTAAGTCGGTGTGGTGCCGAAGACCAGGGGCACTGCTCGCCCGGAGGTCAATGCTGGTCCTCGACGCGTTCCGCGGACATCTCACGGAGGGTGTGAAGAAGAAGCTGGTGGACGAACGCACGGAGCTGGTCGTCATCCCGGGGGGCATGACAAGCCAACTACAGCCGCTTGACGTTTGTCTTAACAAGCCCTTTAAGGCACACGTCAGACGGCTGTACAATGAATGGATGGCGTCTGACACTGTGGCCCTCACGCCGTCGGGACGTCTAAAGCGGGCGTCCCCGTCTATGCTCGCCCAGTGGGTGGTCGACGCATGGGCAGCGATCCCCGAAGCTATGGTTGCAGCATCGTTCCGCAAGTGCTGCATTTCCAATGCCCTTGACGGCACCGAAGACGCTGACCTCTTTGAGTGCGAAAGTGATAAGGATGATTCGGATGCTACCACTTCTGAAGACAACAGCTTCTAAGTTTGTCTTTCGTCTCGCTCCGAATAGGTAAATATCTTTGTGTGCAGATAGTTCAAATACTTGTGTCTGCTTCGCTGAAAGGTAAGGAATTTAATTGCCTTCTTTCGTTTCTTTCGCCTTATATTAGTGTGCAAACTTTTTTCTTTTTCTTTGGTCCTTCAACTGCCCCCTCGCCTTATAATCGTGACCGCCTTATATTCGAATAAATATGTATCCCCCCCCTCTGTAATGCCTTTGGGTGCTGAAGGGTACCTCGAATAGATGAATAAACCCTCGGAGTGTGGCATCATCTGGCCAGTGTGGCTCAGCGGTCCCCCTCCTGACCTGACTGACTCTGAAAGAAAGGGCGTGTTCCTCTCCCCGTGCCAGGATGCCACGCTGGAGAAGGCAAAGTTCCCGCTGCCGGAGCCCAGCGACATGGAGCGCGCAGGACTGGTCAACTTCAACGACATTGCCGCCGACCTCGTCAAGCTACACACGCAGCTCAAGAGTGAGTGCAGCCACGCCCGAGTAATCTAGAGAATGATGGAAATTAGTAATAAACCAATTTAGTATTACCGTAGTTACTCGCATATAATGAACACACTCGCATAATGAACGCACCCCCACGACGAATACCAATATTTGTACTTTTATTTCTTTCCCTCGCGTAATTAACACACCTCCAATTTTCAGCTCCAAAAGTCTTGAATCGTGTCCAAGTTAACTAGCCACCAACCGTGTTTAGACAGCCAGCATAGTGAACAAAAGGTTTGGGCACAAACGAGCTGGTGCTGGTTAAACATTTTACTAAAAACCCCGACACTGGGACGTCAAGGGACGGACAAACACAGTCTTAAACACTGCTGAAATTATTTCGACAATGGAAGGGCTTATATTGACTTCAAATCCTACACAAAACACTAGAAATGAGGGAGAGAGAGAAAAAGAGAGAAATGGCAAATCCCATGCCACAAGCAGTACAACGAAGCAACCTTTACAGTAAAACTGAGAAGCAGTGACCTCCTTCATACAACACAGAAAAATGAACGGAAGACAAATATTTGACTGAAAACCCCGAGCTGGGACGAGAAGGGACAATCAAACACAGTCTCAAGCACAAACCATGGGAATGTGGCAAATAGGTCGTCTCATTTTGGATACAGAACAGAGAAGGTTTCTACAAATTTGATGCCCTGGCGCGTTGGGTCAAGTGTTTCATTGCGGCCTAGGAGGTTTTGGTTGACTTTCTCCGATGTCAAGTTTGATCAAGATCAGTTCTCTTTGTGTTGGATTCCTGGTCGTTTGGTTCGTTGCGTCCTTTCTTTTCTAGTGGTCCGTCTTTCGCCAGAAAAGTGCGCGTTGTGAGTGATCCTTAAAACATCTTGAAAAAAAGTGCAGTCCACTATATGAAAAATAATTTATAGTTTTTTTCTATTGCCATACAACAGCGTGCTTCCAGATCTCCTGTAAATCCAACCATGGTGCCAGTTTACAATCGGTCGATTTTAATTTTGGATTTCTTTGATGTGGTGGAATTGGATGGAAGCAATAAATATTGTGCAAATGTGAAGTCAGTAATAAGAGTCATACCTTGCAATTAGCTTTGTAGATGTTTTGTTATGCCACACCAATCCACTCGTCGGTCGAATCGTTTTCTACCACATGCGCACAATCGTTCATGAAACACAAAGCTTCTCTTGAGAACTTGGAGAGCAATGTTGTGGCCACATTCCGGCGTTAAAACAAGCACTGATCGAGGTACAAACGACCACTGCGTGTATAATTCCAAACGACTGTTGCAATCTTTCCTCTGCCAGTTTTTAAACAGATCAAACGCGCTTATGCACTTCCATCTTGCCACCCGAAACAGAAGAGACCTCTTGGAAAGTCCTTGACGTGAATATCTATAACTCATCTGATCCCAAGTGCCCCTGGTGTGGCTAAGGGCGGTCTTTCAATTTCAAGAAAACATTCAAACAAGCAGAACGACACGGACGTTTCGAGCGAATACTCTTTCTCAAGTGACTGTACCCGAGAAGGGACAAGAAGTGGGTGATGGGAGGCAAGGCCAATAATTGGGTTTTAAAACATTTCAGCCTTTCTACTCTGGTGAAGAAGGACGACCAGCGAAGCTGTACTCTGGTGGGAATGAAGTAATGGCCGGCCGCAAGTCAGCAAGCCAGAGTGGAAAGGCTGGAAAGGTTGTCATCATCTATGAGCGACGGCGGCAATCAGACAACCGGCAAGCTGGTTGTCTGGTTGCCGCCGTCACTCATAGATGGCGGTAACTGTCCGGAGTGTTTTCTACATTTATTTGCTGGCAGACACAATCCTGGGAAAACTATAGTCGGATGCAATTAACCTGAGAACAATCTTTTAGCTCCACCCACAAGCGCATTGCGCCCATCGGAAGTGCCTCCGCCGTCGAGAAAGTAGTTTGCTAGCCACGTTGCTTTTTCTTCCTCCAGGAAACGTGTCTTAAACTACTACAATATTTATTTAATTCATTCAGGACATTTAAATAGGTTAGAATATGTTTTTGTCAACGAAATAGCTTTTTAGTAAAGAAAGAAAGTCATGTCCAATGTACCGTCTTCCCAATTCCTTTTCTGTCCAAGATACTGTCTAACATACCGTCTTCCAGCTCTCAGCAGTGCTAAGCCTCGCGCCCGCTTCGAAATTTTCGTTGGCGATAGCGTCGCTGGATTCTCACGTAGTCGCGCAAACACTGCTGCAAATGCAAGCCGATACCATTAAGATTTCGTGGCGTAACCTCGGGGACGTAAAACACGGTGCAAAAAAGCAGAATAATTGTCACGAGAAACTAGCGTCGCGTTGCTAAAGCCAGCATCCATGTTGAGCTTTTTTTTTTCAAAAGGATCGCGATTGGTCCACGGAATCGTGACGTCATGAAAACGATTGGCTGGCGTTTCTCGGCATAGGATTACATTTTCCTCTGAGAGGCATTTCTGGTTTTTTCTTAGCTTGCAACCGACTATAGCCCTGAACAGCTCCGCTGTTAAAAAAAACTGAAGGGAGAGAAAATGGGCCTGAAGTCGAGATCCTGCAAGAGTGCATCTGGAGGTTAGACAATTCAAATTAGAGGGGAAGCAAACATATGCTTGGTGGCAAGAATGCGAGGTTCAGAAAATTGGTTGTGCTGTAAGCCTGCTGGCATTTGGGGTTACAATCACCAAAAACTGTCCTTTGCAAGAAGCAGTCGCTCCCTCCGCCAATTGAAGAAAAAAAAAAATGCTTTAGAGATGCCGCCCTTTGTTACATCTGTGTGCCCTGTGAGGGATGTACCATACATGGTTGGTATGGACACAGACATTCCCATCCTCTCAGTTGACATTCCCATCCTCTCAGGTGACCAGCTTGGCCAAGCAGGGTCACCCAGAGTTTAGTCCTCTTAATATTTTTATTTCCCCTCCTGCTCCAGATATTTTCTGCAGCAGTTTTACAGTGAAGCTGTTATGCGCTAGGATCTGCGAAAAAAATGTGTTTGGGGATGTTGACAGAAGACTCCCCATTGGTCGTGACAAGTATGAATAAATAAAGATAAAAAGAGGGGGCAACCGGTGTGAGTCGGCCTTTCTTGGCATTATTGCATAGCGAAGTCCTAATCCCTTGTTATCATTTTTAGGCATTGTCATCAGGGTCATCCTAGAAGTTTTCCTCAATGTCGTCCTAGAAGTCATTCTCGAGGTTGTCCTAGAAGTCATCCTTGAGGTCGTCCTAGACATCCTAGAAGTTGTCCTAGACATTGTCCTCTAGGCATCGTCCTAGACGTAGTGGAAGGGCACTACAATTTCTTTTGTTGTACCCTTCTCGCACCAGGACTTGGGGCACACTTTGTCAAGTTGCGAGACGATTTGGTGTTTGCAATATTTTTGCACGTAAATCTGACAAGTAACTGTAATGACGCTCCCTTTTAAAGTTACTTCAGAAAAATGTTAACACTGTTATAGTTACAAGTTGTTTTCACTAAGTGGTAAGGAGTTACTGTTACAAGTTAATGAAAAAAGTGACTAGTTACCGGTAACATGTTACTAGTAACTAGTTATACTGCCCAAGACTGTCGCCTGGGTTGGTGCGATTGGCTCGGAAAGTATGCTCAGTTCTATCACAGGTCGGCCTTCTTTGGGTTTGACTGTAGGTTGACCTCTAATTTTAGGCAGCGTTGCCGAGAAAGAAAAAAAAAAAAGGAAACGCGGGTCTATATATAAATGAACACTCTAGGTCAATGCAGTTAACAGTGGAGCAATCAATCAAAAGGGCGGCAAGCTTTGACTCAACTCTGGTTTCAACACCACTAAACACTGTGCAACTTCTAGAGCACAACTGCCGCTTTGCATAACATTTGGGGGTGGTTATTTTTGCAGCTTATAGTAGTATATTGAGTGGCAACTTAAGAAAACTTGGGGACATATTTTTAATGATAAATGTTTTAACAGGTGCGCTATTTTTTGTTGGCACTTTGGAGGAATGGTACCTAGGCTAAACAAGCTACCGAGTGTAAAAAGGGAAGTGAGAGAAAGTATTTATCTCACTGAAGTGTTGCACTATGCCTAATATATATGTTTTTTTTAATATTTATTGTAGATGGACACTACTGTGACTTGAGCCTTATTTCTAATAGTAAGAAGGCTGCGCGTTTCATCTGCTCGAAAAGCGTCAGGGGGCTGCTTGAAACTAACATTTTGCCTGCTACAAAACCGGCTACAGAAGGTCAAATGCGGCTTCCATCTCTGGGCATGTTTTTAGCAGCTCAACAACTGAAGAACTGAATTTTTATTTTTTCGATTAATGGGCATATTGTAAAGTTTGGAGCCTGCCTGATCACTTTGCACCTAGAAACATGCAATATATGTTCACGAGGAAAACAAAACTCCACAGTTCTTTTAAATTTGCTTGTATCTTTTGCCACCTTCGGAAGCTTAAGTTTCATTCTGCACATGTTCTTGCACTGAGATGAGGTAAAATTTGCGCGCACATAACAGTACAACACATTTCTGATTTTTCGTTTTGCTTAGTTAGAGCGTGCACGGTCTAATGCTGGCTCGGACTGACGTCCCCTCTACGGTTATTGTTTCCTGAGAAGTTTTATATATTTGTTGCTCCGCCACGATTCACCTTAAAATATTAGCGGGAACAGAGATTGCGGGCACACGTTCGCAGCTCTGACAAGCTGCCACTGCATCGAGACACGCTGCAACATAAAGTGCTCACACCTTGCGTTGCCTTTGCTTGGCCGTTCAAACACTCGAGTCAAAAACAAATAAAATGTTTTGTTAAGTTCTTGGATAGGATGCGTCATAATGTTAACTCCTCCCCCCAAAAATGAGCATAGTATTTGTGTCACAGGGAACATATCAGTTGGGAGTGATTCCGGAACATGCATCCATTTGGGAATGTTTACTCCAATACAGAAGCATGTTTGAGAATTGCTCCAGACTCAAAAGGAGCAAACAAACAATGCACTAAAATGTTTATTTTTCCTGGGCCAAGTTTGCTTTGTGGCGTCCTATCCAGGCGCAGTTAAGCATCCCTTTAAGGTGAGGCAAAGTATGAAAGGAGTGTCTCTCCACACCCCCAGACTGCGAGGCGAAGGTGCAGCGAGTGCTGGAGAAGTCTGACGAGGAGCACCAGGAGCCGTTCCGGCAGCGGATGACGGGATTCCTGGAGAAGGCCTACCAGGAGCACAGGGAGCAGGAGGAGAACCTCGAAGAGTGCCGACAGAAGTGAGCCCCTGGCAGCGCTGTCGCCACCTCAGCACACTCTCCTTACTTGGCTGCATTCGCCTCATCATCCAAAACGGAGATCTCGTTCGACGAGAAAGCAAAATAACATTTGCAGCTGTTTCAGTTTATTGATTCAACATCTCGTGCAGAATCACCATGCCTCCTCGTCGTCCTTTCGTTCTTTTTTATTGCGATGGGATGCAGGGCACTTGGACGCAGTCTAAGGTTAAGGAATGTAGTGTGGCGTGACTTGTAATGCATGATGCATGCAGAGATGTGCTTTTAGTTGGAGACGCTGGTGTTTGGTAGCGGCCAACTCTGCTGCCTTTCAAGTCGGACACCTGCAGATGACGGAATATTTGGGTTCGCTTCCATTAAAATGCCATTCTGCAGTAAAAGGAAGCATGTGAAACCACATTAAAAAAGTTGAGATGAAGTCGATGAAGTGATTAGAAAAGTGACAAAAAATGATAACGGCACACAAAAATGCAGTAAACTGTTTGGCTGCCTCGCACTACAATCGCACAGCACAGTGCAAGTCAGAGTCAGCAGTTATGCTATTGTTTGCGCTGGCCACTAAATTAAATGGCACTGTGACCACTTACAACATGATCAGGCAATTAGTTTTAGTCAATGATGCAAAGTAGTAAAGGATAGATGAGAGATCTTGTAAAATTGGCAGGGTGGCAATCGGTGTTATAGGTATTGAAAAAGAAGAAACAAAATCTTCCTTTTTTTTTTTTTTTGCTTCTAGACAAGGGCAGTTCATGATTATTACTGTGGTTTATTAACCTCTCAACCATTTTTAGTTTCTGGGAACTTCTGACCTTCACTGCGTACATGTGTTCAAAATCAAACTTGTTACTTTCAAGATCAAATTTCTAGCCTCAAACTGAATGGGGGCAAAATTTAAATTATGTCATTGCTGCGGTCTGTTGGCAGTGCTGCAAACTAAGCCATGAGCGAGCCTGGGTCGTCCAAAACGATAGTATGTGAACTGGGGAAAGCAGGCATGCTATACTCATCCTGAGCGGGTTAGGGACGGCTCGATTGACGAGTTAGGCTCGTCCAAAACGGTTTAGTTGGTTAAGCGAAAGATTCTTGTCACATGCTAACATTGTGCTATGCATGCACGCCAAGATTTTAAAAAAACAATGCTCAAAGTATTATTACTTTCCGATAATGCTCGGTGTACTGGTCTTCGAAATCCGAACACAGACATGCACTTTATGTGTCTGTGTTTGGTATGAGGTTTGACTGTAAAGTGGTCTAATATAGAAATAAGATGCGTTGATAGCTTGAGTGGCATCTGCTCAGTCGAGGTGACACTTGAGGCAGTGACTGGCGATTGTGCGTGTTTTTTCCTGGCAGGTTCCTGGAAACAAAGGACTACTTCAGCCTGCAGCCCAAGTCCAAGAACGAGTCGGAGTGGCCCAAGGAGTTGTTTGGGCCCTGGGTGCCCTTCTGCAACGACTTCAAGAACATCTGGAAGAAGGAGATCCAGCGCAAGATTAAACTGGAGTGAGTGGAATGGCTCTTTTCTCGCTTGCACATTCTGCAAGATCTTTTTGCTTTTGGGAAAGCTTGTACTGAGACCCTCGATTGGCGGGCATTGTTCTGGTAGGAAAACCCTTTTTGCTCGGATGAATGGTAGGTATCAGAGCAGTACGTGAGGAGGGTTTTTATTTTTAACCAGCACTCTTACTTAAATACTTGTGGAGAATTAAAAAATATCCAAATATAGATTGACCCCAGTGAAAGGGAAGGATATTCAAACAAACATTTATTTTGAAATGTTTCTAGTGACCTGATCTAAAACTTGTTCAGGAACTGCACTGATCGTGAACTTCCAGAAAGGTTGACTATGTGCCCCTACGCCGCAATACTTGGTCCGCGCCACATGGCCTAAGCTTCAGTGCTTTGCACCAGCGTGTTTGGAGAAGCGGCTGATGCAGTGGAACATCATGGTTCACACAACGGGCTCGTAAATTTTGCCCACTTTTATGGGTTTGGTTGGTTTAAAGCATATAGGCCGGCCCCTGATTTTACATAGGAGTGCTAGAAAAGAAATGTCAACCTACGTTCAAATAGGTATGCCGTAAGACTCGCATTTGTTACATTCTAAGTGTATATTGGAGGATTGATAAACATCTGAGCAGCCCTAAGAGACTGTGATGGGCTCTGCCGGAGACAGCAAGCACGTTGGACCACCTTTCCCTTGCCGCAGCTTGGAGGCTACACGCAAGAAAGTGAAGGAGCTCCAGGAGGCCAAGAAGAGCAGCGTCATGCGGGAGGTGGTCAAGGTGCAGGACAGCAGGCCCTCCAGACTCGTGAGTGCCTGCTCTGGGGGAGAGGGAACCCCCACAGACACTGATGGGACGTTGCTATGTCTTCTGGACACCTGTTTCGTCTGGGCAAATCCTCGTGGATTCACCCTGAGGAAATGTGGATCTACGAAAGTATTCACCCTGTTTGGTCTACCTAGGTGGATCGTCGCATGGATTTATCCAGACGAAATGAGGGATCTACAAAGAGGGATGGAACTGCTGCGCTGATTGTCCCATTGTGTGCCTATTGACTTTTCATTCGCCACACTGATACAAAGGTATCAATAAGAACGAAATTGTGCTAAGGTGCGCCCAAACTGAAATTATAAACGATCCTCGTCGAAATTAGTTTTTCCGTAGTTTCTGTTGACGACACTGACATCGGAACTTCCGGCCCAAAGGGAATGCCAGTGGATCCGAATCCCAAGCTCTGTATCCAAAAGTTGCTGCCGCAGTGGTCACTGCCATGGTTAAAGTTTGTTTCAGCTTATAACAGTTGTTACAGCATCCCTTATTGCCATGCTTCTGCTACCAGGGGCCCTAAACTCTTCAAAAACAAAACTGGAGCCGAAAGTTTGCAGAGCGCACTGATCGGACGTCGACAACAAAAACGCAAGGTCATCGTCATGACTGTCCGATTGGTGCGCTCTGTCAACTTCAGCCCCAACTTTGTGTTTGATGAGTTTAGGGCCCCAGACCTCTTTGAAGCCATTCGCTGTTGCTCTGTTTCGTGTAAGTCGACACGCAGATGATACTGCAAGCGCGAGCTCCAGGCCTTCAGCATCCCTGCCAGGAACGCGGGCTTGTGCATTGTGCGCACTGTTCAAGGCCACATGCTGGCGCTTGTAGCATCGGCTGCGTCTGGACATAAGCTGAAACGAAGTAGTATAGCTGCTGTTTGCTGTGTGCTTTTCCAGAGTCCTGGAGTCATTTCATCTGAATAGTAGAGCAAACAACGCCACCATATTGCGATAAACTCAAATGTATTTAAGTTGGCGTGCCTCCCTCTTGGATGTACTTCCACTGTTTACAAAAATCGCAGTCCACATGCAGTGTCCACACGTGCAAAATCAGTCGAGCCAACGCTCGCTCGCAATTGCGGCCAGCCAGAAACTGCGCGTGCATAACACACAAACACAGCAATGAATGCGCCCTAATACGCTTTTATGGAAAGGTGTATTGCAAGCCTGCAGCTCGCGTTTGCCCGCCCTGATGCCCCTCGCAGAAAGCTTGGAAACATAAGAAAGGCGAGTGAGCAGTGAGGCAAATGACGGAGCTAGGTACGAGCTGAATTGCTATTTCTGCCTCTTTGTTTATGTTTACCTTTTTGCAAGTCAGTTCCATCACGTGTCACACTGTCGTGCAGTTTTGCTTTATATATTTTGTGTAATTTTAATGTAATTTGTTGAAAAATGTTTCAAATGAAAAGTTAATTGAAACTACCGTTCACATGAAGTTGTCTGCATGCTATATTTCCTTGCATTTTGAAA
Source organism: Ixodes scapularis (assembly GCF_016920785.2). NCBI lineage: Eukaryota > Metazoa > Arthropoda > Arachnida > Ixodida > Ixodidae > Ixodes > Ixodes scapularis. The sequence continues at coordinate 126,508 of NW_024610240.1, read as the reverse complement.
GCCTGGTGACATTTGGCCTTTATTTTAGCATTGTTAAAACTCTTGTGCTACTCCCAACTTGCTCCAAGACTTCGTTTTTGCTGTTCCCAGCCTGCTCCAAACTGCAGTTTTTTCTGCTCCCAAAATTGCTCCAAAGATGCTTCGCCCAGTTCCATCCCTGCACAAAGGACCTACGCTGTTTCGTCTGGGTGGATCCAAGAGAGAATTTTACGCACGTTTGTGTGGATCTGCTTGTGAATTGTTCCAGACGAAACGTGGATCCACAAGAGGATCTATCCTGTTATGTTTAGGTGTATCCTCATAGATTCACCCAGATGAAACGGTGAATTCATGGGACGATTCACTGTTCTGTCTGGGTGGATTCTCTTGTACATTTTCCCAGACAAAATGGTGGATCCATGAAACGATCTACACTGTTTCATCTGGGTGAATCCTCTCATAGATATATCCAGATGAAATGATAGATCCACCCTGTTCTGTCTGGGTGACTGTTCTCATGGATTTAACCAGATGAAATGGTAGATTCACAAGAGGATTAATATTGCACCCTATTCTGTTTAGGTAAACCCTCTTGTGGATTTGCCCAAATGAAACAAACTGTGAATCCATTGGAGGATCCATCCTGTTACCTTTAGGCACAACCTCGATATCATGGTGATGTGAACAAAGATTGATAACCTTCCGTTCAGGCTGTGCCCAGGTTTTTTTGTCGGTGTCGGACAGTCCATAAAAACGGGTGGAAGCGCTGCGCCAATAGACCGATGCCACCAAGCGAACTGCGCAGGCGCGCGCATTCCGGAAGTATTGCCGCCGCCATGCTACTTGTAGTCATCGCTTTCCGGCTTCTTGGCTGAAAAGGGCTCATATGGGCGTACATCATAGTTTGGGAAGCCCTGGTGTTAGCTATTAGCTCCTGCATATCAGCACTTTATAAGATTGTGTTGTTTGTGATGCCTTAGTTTGTCATCAAGCGCAAAAAAAAACGTTTCGGTCGTCTTATCGCTTTAGTATCGCTTTGTCTTCTGCTTCGTCGTTGTCCGCTTCTTCGCCTTCGGAACGCGCGTGAACCCACTGCGTTCACGCGGTGGTCTTACTGCAACAGCGGGAAAAACAACGAGGCCACTACTCTCTCGAGCACTCCGGATAAACTTGGAAGCAAGTGAATATCTACCTCAACGCGAAAGAGCACAAAATTCAAAGGACTATGGGCTCGGTGTACCACCGCGGAACAGCGTCAAATGTGTCGGTGAAATACTGAGCTATGTAGTGCGCAGGCTTGGGCATAACTTTTATTCGACACTGAACACGAGCTCAATAGACATTCTTGGAGAGCGATAGTTTTCTAAAACTCGTTTTATTCTGGTTGACAGCCTTTGCGACAGGGTACAGACAAACTGCGGGGGGAAGCCTGCACACAAAGAAACAATCCACAAAAAGAACCTGCCTGAAGAGCCGTAACAACTCGCATTTGTCAAAATGAAACGTAACCATGCGAGATGCTTGAGAACTTCGGGTAGAGATGAGCTTTTGTGTACAGTTTCTATTCAATTTTATTTGGTTAACGGTAAGAGCTGTCCGACGGAAAATGCTTTTTTCCGCTGTGTCGATTGGTGTTAATACAGAATGGATCAGTAACGCCAGCCAAAATCAGGTTGTGGCATAATAGCCCACCAAAAACAGTTAAGTCTGATTTGGAAAAAGTTGTTTTATTTCAAGTTATACCTACCGAGAATCGCTGCTCTTTCGTCAGTGATTGTACTGATCTTTTGTAGCACACTTGTGCTCAAAACATGTCGTATCAACAACAGTTGTAACCACCAATATGCATCAAGCAAACATTGTATTAAAAACGGTCGCAGCAAGGCAGTGTGGAAGTTCCGATTGAGATAGACCAACGGATATACCGCTACGGAACGAGTGCTCAGGGAGATTCCAACGTACGGAACACTTTAGCACGCCCTATTACGTCTCATGCCCTGTGTAAGCTTACCCTCTTTAGTTATCGTGCAATGGGGTGAATATAAATTATGAATCAAATAACGAAACAAATCTAAAAACTCTTTTTCCTGCCGCTCTTCTACCGCTCTCTTTACCTTTTTTAGACACTTTTTTCGTGGGCTGCTTTCTTTCGGGAAGACATAAAATCCGATGCCTTTTTGCCTGGTGCGGTTATTGTAGCACCTTGATACAGAATGGGTGAAGACGCCCACTAAAAACCGTGAGTAAACGGCCGACTAAAAGACTCGTGCTAACCTGAAAATTCCCAAACGCCGGGCATACAACGCGCCTTGACGCGGCCAGAAAACTGGGGAGAACTACAGGTACCAGAATGCACCGTGGCAGCGGTGGAGTCGTGCAACTCCTGGTGAGATCGGTCTATTGCACCATTGTGTGCCAATCCACTTTTACTCTGCCGTCCTACTCCCCAGCACAAATGTTGTGCCAAAACTAGCCCAAAAGATTTTTTTTTTTTAAGCTATTTGATGCGGTTGTGTCAACGTCAAATCACATTATTCTCGTTTATTGAAGACAGGCGCCAAGTGCCTATTTTCATCTGACTTTCCGAATTTTTATGTAACAGATATTTTGCAAGAAAAGGGGATGGGTGATTTATCGGGGGACGGCGTCCTAACAGTGTTTTATGGTAGTAGCAATCCGATCAAACGTTGCCTAAATGCAACCCCCAAACTTTACACATTGACATCTTGTGTTGTTTCTATTTGTTGCCTCGAACCTATGGGGGTGACCTTGGTTCAAACCTCGTTGAACTTTTGTTCAGAATTTCGAAAGTTCGAAAATAGTTTAATTTCTTAGCGTATAAGTTTGAAAGTTAAAAAATTGTTTAATTCCATAGTGTGGAAAATTCGAAAAGTTTGACAACAATCGAATTTCTTGGCGCCAAAAATCGAGAGTTCGAAAATCGTCAAATTTTTTATGTGATAAACATTTCTAAACATTTTCGAACCTTTGAATCTCCTTGGTTCGATCTTCAAACCCCAGGTTCGAAAAAGGTTTGCGGCATCTCTACTTGTTTTCTTTCCTTATTTCTCCGCAGAAAGCCAAGCTGGCCAAGAGAATGCAGCAGCTCGGTCAAAGCTTCCCAGTTCAGGGACCGCCCTAGCCCCGTTTGACAGCATCTTTAGCATCGATTGTGATGGAGTGACACCGTGCTAAGATAGCAGCGGGATGTTGGGAGTGTACAAAGGTTCAAACCCACACTGTACAAATGTTAGAAAAAAACTGTAAAAAGAAAAACTTATAGGCACACTTTTTTTTTCTCTTTGTGCAGGCAGCAGTTATGCAGGGTATGCTGGGCAGCCAACAGTGCTTGAGTCACAGTTCTTTTACATATTGACCAGCAAACCAAAGAATGGTTTCCAGCTTTTTTAAATGCTCGCGTACTTAAATGTACTCCACTATGGATTGGCTCCGGCAGACCACAGCCAATGCTACGGGCCTCCACGTCCATTGATGGATTGGTTGGAAAGCATGCAGTATGTTGCCTAGACTTGGCATGTTGATTTGGGAGCACTGGCAAGCGTGGCAGAGCTGTATGCCACCATGAGTTCTTCTCGGCTTACAATTGGAACTGGCGGCCCGTAGCTTCAGCAATGGTCCATCGTGGGACGAGACAAAGTATAGGCAGTCGGGGCAGCTTTCTCTTAGCGTTTCTTCGGACATTCCACCCTACTAAATGCAGGATTAATTTATTTAATATTTATTTTACTATTTCATCTTTATAAGGTGTGTTGTAAAAAAACACACTGTCTCTTGTTCCACATAGTGGCAGTCTCGCTCTGCAGTCACGAAAGAAGGCTCGCGTGCCACAGATCTTGGCCTCGCCCCTTTTTTTTAGACATTTCTTCCGTCTAAATGCGAACTTAATTTATTGGATATTTATTTTACTATTTTGTTCCAATGAGCTGAATAAAAGCTATTCCTACAAAGCGCTCAGTCTTTTGTCATTTATGAGGGCATTATGCGTTTGCAGTTGCGTAAAGTCTCGGGAAGCATGCCTGCATTCCTGTCGCTGCTATGCTGCCTAGCTGCCTAATTCCCCTTTCTGAAAGTACAGACGGCCATTGTCGTGCAAGACACATGCCACAAGCGAGTGCTGCGGCACAGTTTGCTTTGAAGGGCCGCACAGGTTTGGTGCGTTGGCGCCTTCGATGCTACTTGTAAAAGGAGCACTCATCAAGGGGTGCATAGCCACTCACAAGTTCTTGCAACAACACTCCAATGCCTTGTGGAGTCTGCATAAAACAATTTCACTTTTTTCTTTTTATTCTAGGGATAATCTTTGCACTTGAGTAGAGGTGTTCGGGACAGCAGAAAGACCTAAAGTCCATGCCAGGTGCCTACAGCACCAAAACAATTGTCGTTGATATCAAGAGGGGTGATGCGACCTGCGAAAAATTGCATTGCATGAAACTGCTGGGTTTAGCGTAATATTTGTGCAGGTCACATTCCGTTTAAATTTTATTTACACTCGAGACAGTTCTATGGAAAGGGAAATGAGTTTAAGCCACATAGCCCAAGCAGACAGTGGCCAATGTCTAATGGTAGGCCAGTGCTTGGAAGTCCCCAGGACGTCCAAGGAATAGAACTAATGAACTCCCAACCGCTCGCCAATGCTTAGAACTTTGCTGGCCGTTCAAGGATCGGAAGTCCTGTGAACTTCAACCATTCGCCGTGACTCAAAAGTCTAATGTTTCTTCATGTTATTGACCATCATTTTAAAATGAAGCTGATAGAGCTCTGTGTAAACAAAATTTTATAAAATGTGTAATATGTTTATGAAGTTCGATAAAGCATAGAAGACGGTACCTGCAAAGGTTTAAAGGGACACTGATGGGGTATTTATGCTCGCCAAGGTTTTTAGTTGTACGTGACATGAGAGCCCAACTACCCAGAAAAGAATTTGCGGCTCGAAATTCGGTTTTTTTTCGCCCGAAAACCGCCGATCGAGAACTGGCCAGTTTGAGTCGCGCTCACTCTCTTTTCCGTGGTCACGGACCGTTTTCTAAGGTTTTGACGTGACCTCCAAATTTAATCAAAGTCGTGGGTCATTGAAGGCACACAGTCAATACTAAAAATAGAAAAAAAAAAATTAAACCCATTTTTTGTGGCTCCCAAAAAGCAGCAAATACGTTGATTGAAAAAGATCTTTCAGCCTTTCCACTCTGGTGAAGGAAGAGCAGCGGGGCTGTAGCTTCTGTTCCCAGCGGTGGCTTTCCAGGCGAGCGATCTGCTCTTCTTTCGCAGTGGAACTTTTAGGCGATAGCGTCCTCGCGCGGGTTGCGGAACCATTCGCGCTGCAGCGCACATCGCCGCTCGTTCCGTTCCCGCTCTTCCTCCAAAAGAATGTTGCCGCCATCTATGAGCGACGGCGGCAAGCAGACAACCGGCAAACACAACACTCTGGACAGCGACTGCCATCTGTGAGCGACGGCGGCAACTAGTCTTGTGTCGACCACGGGTGTCGACATTTGTTTGGTACCGGACACGATCCTGGGGAAACTAGCCCTTAACAGCTCCGCTGTAAAAAAAGGTTGCACAGTCAACCGGAAGCAATCTTTGCATTCACAGCATAATTCTCAACATAACGTCGTTTCGCGTTTTGAAACGACGTAGAAAATGCTCAGATTAATAAAATATGTAATATTGCTTAATTCATGTTAATTCGATGGGATGGCGGAACTTGATCTCAGATATATAGAGAACGGATATTTCAAAATATTTTTGGGGTGAAGGATGGCAATTAATTTCAACGCAAAATATGACAAACTATCCTCACTGAAATACAGAGCTCAATCAAACCACTGGGAATATAATAAAACGAACACACGATGATGATATAAAACAATGTCAGTAATGTAAGGAATAATAAATGAATTGTAAAAAAAACAATCTCACTGTAAGCAACGGGTGGCGCTGCGCTCACGCACAGCTTTTGTGATCAGAATTACGTGCTTTCGACTAGAAATTACCACGAATAAATAGTTAACTGCGACTAGTGGTATTAGAATGCAATTTACAGGTTCTCTTTATCATCTCATTTATGCCAAGCACCTACACATTAAAATGAAGCCGCCTGCGTTCACGAAAGAAAAAAAAATATCCCGGACGTCCTTCGCTTGAACTTTAATGTCGCGGTGAACGTTCGAAACCCCTGTACTTCGTTTCAGCTTAAATCCAGGTCGAGCCAATGCTACAAGCACGAGTTCAGGTACACCATAGTTCAGGGTTTTCAGCGTCCCTGCCAAGCAGGTGCGCTCGTGCAGTGCAAGCACTGTTCAGGCCACATGGTCGCGCCTGTAGCCTCAGCTGCGTCTGGAACAACGGTCTGGAATTAAGCTGGAACGAAGCATAGACCGAGCAGACGCTCACTCGAAGTGGCCGCTCTCAGGTATGTTTTCAACCGTCGTAGTGAAGAGAACGAGCGCTCAGCTTCCGCCGCAACTATACTTCGTCTCACCTTAGCATGGACGACAATCATACTAAATCGCCTGGCAAAAAAGAAAAAAAATTGGGGGTGTTACCGCCGAATTCAGAAACCTCACTCAAACTACACTCAAACTGAAGGGCCCCTTCCCTTCCTCGAGGAAGGCGCGAGGGCCGGCGCTGGCCAATCGCGAGGACGGATCCGCCGTCGCGATTGGCCAGCACCGGCCCTCGCGCCTTCCTCGAGGAAGTGGAGGGGCCCTTCAGTTTGAATGTAGTTTGACCCCCCATTCACACTGGAAGCGGATCCGCGTTCGCGAAGCGGTTGCGAACGCGGTTGTATGATGATCCAGTGCAATTGCACGCGCATTTGATGTCATAAAATGCCCGTGCAATTGTACTGAATCCTTCTACAACCGCCTTCGCAACCGCTTTGCGAACGCGGATCCGCTTCCAGTGTGAATGAGCCCTGAGTGAGGTTTCTGAATTCCGCGGTTAGTGTCCCTTTAATAAGGCAACGAGCTTGCTTTAAGGTTGTGGTCACGCACCACTAAGAGATCTCTAGAAAAAGAAGAGAAACTCGAAGCGCGAGGCGATTAAAATAAAAGCCCAGTTGGATTTCAGACATCGACCTGGTCGGACGTCTCCATAAAAGTGTTTCGAATGTGCGAGGGTTCGCGAACCAAGAGTCGAAAAGAGAAGGCCGTGGAAGAAGTTCTCCTTTTTGCTGTTCGATAGCCCAACGAGAGGGCGCGACCCAATTGCGGATCAAGAGGCTGCCCCTTGGTCTCTGCACCAGATGCACTTCCGCTTGATCCGAACGAAAAAAAATATCACGGGAAGAGTGATAATTATATAACACTCGTGTTATATAGCAATATGGCACTATTAAAACATTACTTTATAATCTTAACTGAACTTCACAAGTGCCCAATATTTATTACAATTTCTGTGTTACAATGTGACCGTTGTCCTGTTATCATGTAAGGAACGACAAGTTGTGTTACCAGATGGCCTGTACAACGAAAGGGCCATGGCAGTTATAGAGAAAAATTTTAGGCCGGTGGAAGTCGCCCTGAAGAAAACTCAAGATAAAGCGAAAACATCTGAGTGGCTAGTGTTAACCCAGTTAGCCGCAAGAGTTGGGAAAGCGATGCGCTTAAGTCTTCAGCATAAAGAGGCTTGTCCATTTAAGTCGAACCCGGATATATCGAATTCAAAGGGCATCATAAATAGTTTGATATATCGATAATTTGATAGACCAAAATACGGTAACTTAGGCTTCAGTTGAAATTTCCGCGCATCTCTGCTAGTACCGAAGGCCGCGACAAATGGGACCTTACCAAGTAGAGCCTCTGAGAGCCGCTAAATACAGTAGAGCTTACTTGGTGAAGATCACAAACATCGCCGCGTTTATGCAACAGTGTTTTCGATCGTTTACGTCTGCCACGACCTCCGCACAGCGCCGGCAACAAAATACGAAAATAATATAAAAAAAAGAAAAAGCGAGCCGCATAAAAAAAACAAAAAAAAAATTGATCCATAGAATAAAGTCAAACGCAGCTCTTGAGGAGGAGGAGGAGGGAAGTTACTGAAGGGAGGATATACCCCTCGTCCCTCATCTTGCCTGCTACTGGTCCCTCCAAGCGGCGTCGCGCTAGCCATGAGGTCACGTGACCTTCGTGACGTCGCGTGACCCTCGTGACTTCACGGGAGTCACGTGATCCCCCTCAGGGGGTCCTCAGAACCCCACGTCACGGGGGTCACGTGACCCCGCGAGGACGTTTCGGCACGGTGCCGAAACGTCGTCGCGACGGCGACGTCGCTCAAGCCGGAAACGGGCGCCTAACAGTTGCGCTCTGAAAAAAAAAACAAAAAAAAACACTAAATTCAAGCAACAAAAAAAAAAGGCGAAAAAAAGAGCAAAGCAATAACGGCGAAAGAAAAAGGTAAAAAAAAATAAGGCGTTCAAAGTGCGATTGTTCAACCGTTGTTTTGGAAACACTGGACTTGACGAAGCCTTTCTTTTTTCTTTTTTTTTTTTGCTTATTTGGGGGTTAAAGGGGCACTGACACATCAAAATCATATTTTTTTAGTATCCGAAACGATTGAAAAGGATGCCGGGACGTTACCCTCAAAATTTGAAATTTGGGAATTCAGTATTTGTGAAGTAAAAAAACAATTTCCAAATGCCGAATTCAAAGTTCCCGCGCGATCGGCGCCGGTGCCTTGACGTCAAAAATTGCGGAGTCGTGAGAGTTCACTTTCTTTCACCACTCCCTGCTGTTGCCATGGCGACCCAAAGCGAGGAGGAAAGGAGCGGGCGCCGGCGTTGCGGCGGACCGGTTTTGAGCGGTGTCGCCTGTTTTCCGTTGGAAGATACAAATCCAGGAGACGGCACCACAACGAACTCCCGACTTTTGGTATTTCAAAAAGAAGGGCCGGCCGTAGTGCGTTCGTAATTGCGTTAAAAAACATGTTTTAGGATTGCCGTAATGAAATGTTATAGAGATGTCGCCTACAAAGCTTCTAAATTTCATGATTCTTGACGTCACCGATCAAAAGAAGCGAGGAGGCGAGAGGTGGGAAAATCAAACACCAAAAATAAAAAGGCGCGCGCGCGCGCGCGGTAAATTTTTTTTTCGCGATGCGTTTTTTTTTTTGCGTGTCTATGACTGCAACTTGCACCGTTCTAGACAATAAAAAACTACAACCTTTGGGGTTTCAGTGCCCCTTTAAGGAGTCGCGCGGTCGCGCCGACAGCAGTGTTCGGGGAAGAGCGCACGCTACTGTACAACAGCAAGCACCCCCTGTGCCGTTCCCTTTGCTTTTGCCATCCTCCACCTTTTTTTAGAGCAGCTCTTCGGCGCTCGTTTCCGGCTTGACAGGCGTCGCCGTCGCCGTCGGCGTAACCGCGCGGTGCATTATGTGTAAATTTTTCCGAAGGGACCCGAGGTCCTCCCGAAGGAACCCGAGGTCGTCCCGAAGGAACCCGAGGTCCTTCGGGAGGACCTCAGGTCCCTTCGGGAGGGCCTCGGGTCCCTTCGGGAGGACCTCGGGAGGACCTCGGGTTCCTTCGGAAGATGTATGCAACAGGTTGCATGCAACCTGCATACAACCTGTTGCATGCACTCAAGGTTGCATGCAACCTGGTGACGTCATCGGCATCCGCATCCTCATCGTCATCATTACTGATGACGTCATCAGTGACATCACTGATGACGTCATCGGCATCCGCATCGTCATCATCACTGATGACATCATCAGTGACGTCACTGATGACGTCATTGACATCCGCATCGTCATCGTCACCACCACTGATGACGTCATCGGATCGTCATCGTCAAGATCACGTGACCCCCCGAGATCACGTGACCCCCCCTTCAGTACCCTTCCCTCCTCCAAGAGCTGCGCTCTAGTTCGGCGTTACAGGGAGTTGTAAACGGCTTTCATATATTTTTTTGTTTTAGAGCGCAGCTCTTAGGGGCCCGTTTCCGGCTTGAACGGCGTCGCCGTCGCCGCTCAAGCGTAAAAATTTTCCCCGCTAGATTTAGCGGAAAAAATTCCCCGCTAAATCTAGCGGAAAAATTTCCCCGCTAAATCTGGCGGGAAAAATTCCCCGCTAAATGTAGCGGGAAAATTCCCCCGCTAAATCTAGCGGGAAAAATTGCCCGCTATATGTAGCGGGAAAATTTCCCCGCTAAATCTAGCGGAAAAATTTATCCGATAAATCTAGCGGAAAAATTTCCCCGCTAAATCTAGCGGAAAATATTCCCCGCTAAATCTAGCGGAAAAATTTCCCCGCTAGATCTAGCGGAAAATTTCCCCGCTACAGCGGAAAAATTTCCCCGCTAAATCTAGCGGAAAAATTTTCCCCGCTAGGTTTAGCGGAAAAAATTCCCCGCTCTAGCGGGAAAAATTCCCCGCTAAATGTAGCGGAAAAATTTCCCCGCTAAATCTAGCGGAAAAATTTCTCCGCTAAATCTAGCGAAAAAATCTAGCGGGAAAAATTCCCCGCTAAATCTAGCGGAAAATAGGGAGTTTTCGTAGACCGCGTTCTCCCCTCCGCTAAGCCCTCCGCAACGAAGGAGCCGCTACCGCGCCTGCGCGCCGATGGCCTTGGCTGTAGAAACCCGGATCTCGTAGCGGGCTGCGGAGAGCGTTGCGGGACAGCGGAAACGATCTACGAAAACTCCCTAATTTCCCCGCTAAATCTAGCGGAAAATATACCCCGTTAAATCTAGCGGAAAAATTTCCCCGCTAAATCTAGCGGAAAAAATTCCCCGCTAGATTTAGCGGAAAAATTTCCCGCTAAATCTAGCGGGTTTTCCCCGCTATTGTGGAAAAAATTCCCCGCTAAATCTAGCGGAAAAATTTGCTCGCTAAATTTAGCGGGAAAAATTCCCCGCTAAATGTAGCGGAAAAATTTCCCCGCTAAATCTAGCGAAAAAATTTCTCCGCTAGATCTAGCGGAAAAATCTAGCGGGAAAAATTCCCCGCTAAATCTAGCGGAAAAATTTCCCCGCTAAATCTAGCGGAAAAATGTTCCCCGCTAAATCTAGCGGAAATATTTCCCCGCTAAATCTAGCAGAAAGTTTTCCCCGCTAAATCTAGCGGAAAATGCTCCCCGCTAAATCTAGCGGAAAAATTTCCCCGCTAAATCTAGCGGAAAGTTTTCCCCGCTAAATCTAGCGGAAAATTTTCCCCGCTAGATTTAGCGGAAAAATTTCCCCGTTAAATCTAGCGGAAAAATTTTCCCCGCTACATTTCGCGGAAAAATTCCCCGCTAAATCTAGCGGAAAATTTTCCCGCTAAATCTAGCGGAAAAATTTCTCCGCTAAATCTAGCGGAAAAATTTCTCCGCTAGATTTAGCGGGGCATTTTTCCGCTAGATTTAGCGGAGAAATTTTTCCGCTAAAGCGCGAAAAAATTCCGTGCTAAATCTAGCGGAAAAATTTCCCCGCTAGATTTAGCAGAAAAACTTCCCCGCTGTCTAGCGGAAAAATTTTCCCGTTAAACCTAGCAAAAAAATTTCCCCGCTAAATCTAGCGGAAAAAATTCCCATCTAGCGGAAAATTTTTTCTGGGGGTCACGTGACCCCCCAAAGTCACATGACCCCCCCCCCCCCCCCCGCTCCGAGAACAGGCAACCCTCAGTACCCTTCCCTCCTCCTCCTCAAGAGCTGCGCTCCAATTCGGTGTTACAGGGAGTTGTAAACGGCTTTCATTTTTTAGAGCGCAGCTCTTAGGGGCCCGTTTCCGGCTTGAGCGGCGTCGGCGTAACCGCGAGGTCACGTGACCCCCTAAAGTCACGTGACCCCCTGAAGTCACGTGACTTCTGGGGATCATGTGACCTAAGGGGGTCACGTGACCCCCCCTAAGGTCACGTGACCCCTTCAGGTCACGTGACCCCCGAGGTCACGTGACCCCCAAAGGTCACGTGACCCCTTCAGGTCACGTGACCCCCGAGGTCACGTGACCCCCAAAAGTCACGTGACCCCCTGAAGTCACGTGACCCCTTGAGGTCACGTGACCTTAAGGAGTCACCTATCCCTCAGTACGCTTCCATCTTCCTCCTCAAGAGCTGCGCTCTAACCGGCGTTACAGGGAATTGTAAACGGGAGTCAAAGAAAGAATAAAAACACTTAAGGACAAGGACAGACAGCACAGGTCTTTGAAAGAACTGTGCTGTCTGTCCTTGTCCTTAAGTGTTTTTATTCTTTCTTTGACTCCCGTATTTTCACCAACAGGCTCTTTCATCTTTGTAATTGTAAACGGCTTTCATTTTTTTTACATGCTCTTTCGTTGCGTATCTCCGTGCGCGTATGCTGACTTGGCGGTCTGCCAGCCCCGCAACGCCAAGGGGTGAAACTGGATAGATAACTGGAAGAACTGAAACTGGATAGATAACGGGAATAATAGACAATGACACGTATTATGTGATATTCACTTCAATGTGATAATTCAAGAATTTTACTAAAAAACAAATCGACCGCAAAAACAAAAATGTCCACAGAGGCCGGCATCTGTGGTCATTAAAATAAAATTTAGCCTGTAACTACGAAACATAATTTCATAATTGCTGTGTCTAGATTATACATAGATTACTGTAAAAATATAGATGATCGGTCTGTAATAGTTAGGGATTGAGCGTGAATCAAAAACGCATTTGGTATACGCTACAAGTACATCATATAATACACTTTAATAAAAGATCGATTTACACCTAAGCCCTTCTGCGTACTTTCCGTCGCCGGTCAGCGCGCGTGCTCCCCTGGTGACCTTGGACATTCCGTGTTAACGGCGCGCTGATGGACACGCAGCGCCATGGGGTGAGCGGTCGTGGAAACTGACGAGCGCAGCGACCAGTGGGAGCCCCGTCGACGCGCGCCAGCCAATGGAACCGAAGGCGAGATCCATCAGCTTTACTTCGCTCCTATTGGGATCGCAGAAACTAGGTGCCGTTTTCGCGCTTCAAACTGATGACCTCAGTTCGCTCCATGGGACAGTTAATGCTTTCGCATTAAAATAATAGTAAAAAAAAAAAAGTACGAACGTATCGCCTGATTTCAAGTGAAACCGCGTGCGTGGTCTGAGTTTAGCAGACCACACATTCCAAGAAAACGTCTTTGAGTTCACTTTCCTGCGGAGCACGTCGACGTGCCAATCATGGAGGATCCAGGCGAACAGAGAAAATGAGCAAGTGGAGCGTCCTGTCCCTGCTCAATGTCTCTGCGCAAATTGCATTTCTATGGTCTAGTCGTGTTCTGAGCTTCGTGGTTCGCTGGGATCCTTCCGTTGTTCGCCGGGGTCGGCTGCTTTCGTGAAAGCACAAGGTTTTTAGAGTGTCCGATATGAAGGCTAATACACCTTCACTATATAACAGAATATTTATCATAGGAAAAATACTGAGTGAGCTAAAAACGGCGGTTAGACCGTTGACCACAGTATATTTATAGCAGTATACAAACATTAATTTATGGTGTTCTGCGGGCGCGTTAGAATTTGAATTCGGATGTTGCTATTTTGTCTGTTTTTCTAGGTGCTCACTCATATTATAGTCCCCGCTGTTGGGCTGATAACATTGCCGAAGCAATCAATAAATAAATACAAAAAGTGTGAAAATAAAAAAAAATCTCAACTACATACTTGTTTGGATGCTTTCAGTATTTTCTTGCCTGACGTACAAAAAAGCTGTAAAATACTTTAAAATAGTTTTCTACTGAATGCCCCTTAACAACTGACACACGTAGCTTCAAGGAGAAAACATTGAATGCGGATGTTGCTGCATTTTTGTTTGTCTTTCTAAGTGCTCACTTCTATTATAGTCCCCGCTGTGGGGCCGATAGTAGTGTCAGACAAATAAATAATTAAATATAGAAAGGGTGAAAATAAGAAATATCTCAAGTACAGACTTGTTTGGATGATTCCAGTAATCACTTGCATAACGATAAAAAGAACGTGTAAAATACCTTCAAAAGTTTCTGATGAATGGTTTTTAACAACTGACACACATGAATTCAAGGAGAAATCAAGTACACTAACCTTTTTGGAAGACTTCATTTCATAAATGAAAACATGTAATGACGTTATTTATATTAGATTTCACAAAAAGAATTGAAATAGAGTATTATAAAACACTATCAAATTGATTGCAGTCTTCAGTAATTAGAGTGAAAGCATTATACTGCTTACACTTCACAGCGCACAAGAACAGACGCACCTCTAAAGTTCACTAACACAAAGAAAAAACACTCAAACTGCGCTGACTTTCAACTCAGGTTTTTATTGTGCTTCATCTTCATCTTATTTTACTCTTATATATAAAGAACTAACTCAAGCTACGGCTGATATGACTAGGCAACTTTTTCTAAATAGTCTCTTTTTTTTTTAATCAAGCTATCGAGGGGGTGCTAACACATAAGCTTTCTAGCGTGACAGTGTTCGCAGTTTTCATGATTTCTCGCGTAAGTTTGTTATTTTATTTCTCCTGCCTAGTACCATGCAGTTGACCAGAAGTGGAGAACACCCGTAATCTTGGCAATGGATGCCTAAATGACTTGAGTCGGCCTCGATGGCGTTGTTATTGTGTTCCCGAAGTCGGTCGTTGAGACATCGCCATGTTGGTCCGATGTAGAACTTTCAACATGAAAAAGAAAGGAATGACTCACTCATTCTGTGCAAGGGACAAACTTAGTTTGGTGGTTCTTAATGCAGCACGCTGGTCAAATAGAATGCCCATTTAACTTCTTCCATAAGCTGGAAAGTTTAGGCGCAGCGGAAAAGACGGCGTCTATATTGGCTCTATTGGTTGTTTTCTTGAGCTTGTGTGAAATGTACTGTATGTAGTTGTGAAGATAGGGTACAATAACTGGCCTTGTGGTGCGGCCTCTTAGACTGCGCGTCATATCTCCTCCATGCTTGACTTTCCTGAGTTGACATTCAGCAACTGCTGTTAGTAAAGACGAAGACATGGTGGAGGAAGTCGCCAGGAAGTGCTTAGAGAGATTCGGAGGAGTGGGGAGGAAAGAAAGGGAGAAAACCTGACAGGGCCGTGAGAATTCCATTTTTTCATAATTTTTCACAGAACCTGTCGGCGGGAATCCCGGAGAAAAGATCACCGGAGAAAAGCGCACCGGAGAAAAGCTCATCGCAAAACCGGCGGATGCGGAGAAAAGCTCACCGGCCATTGAGCGTATGTGGAAAAAAGCCAACGAGGTATAGGGCATTAGAGTGATAAACTGGCAGCTGAAAGTGACCCCCAATTGACCGCCGCCATGTTGTACAATTTTGACCACTAGACACGTGACCACGCCAAATCTATGACGTAAGCAGACCAAATCTCTGGCGTCAACGATAAGATGGCAGCGCCCAGTGCGTGTCGGAAGCGTTGTGGGCGTTGATCGGAGTGTGTAGATTTCGTGAGCGGAATTCAGTTTTTGAGGGTTTTGTGTGCTCTCCCGCGTAGGAATAAGGTGAAGCGCGAGGGAATGAGGCTTTTCTTTTTTACTTAATTCAGAGTAAGCCAGATTCGGTCCTGTGCTTCTCGTACGGGCTCGGATCACTACCTCGGACATCGCTCGGTCGTTCGAGTTTAATTAAAATATCCGCAATCGTTAACCACGGGAGCTCCTCCATAATCGCTGAGTCGAAGGATACGTCGAACCCATCCGGAACGCGGAGTCTAAAGGTATGTAGGACGGAACCAGAACGCGGAGTTCTAACGGTACGGCGGACGTGCCCGGGCAATTTTCTTTGCTCGACCGTCAAGATTCGCATTTGAAGCAGCGAGTGAAGTGTTGAAATCTCCGAACTGCTCGGTGCTGAGCTAACTACGGACCACTTCACTATGTGATCCGTAGTGACGTGAAAAAGACCGACGGCGGTCACTCCGGGCGGACGGCGGCTCCCGGCCGCCTGCCGGGTGCCTTCTGTGAAGGGGCGACAGTCGTGTAAGCAGTACTGTACCAGCTTCTCTTATAGTTATGTTGTTTTCGAGCAGCTTCCCGATCACTAAACCCCGCAAACGCGTGCCGAAATTTCAAAAGGTGTCTGCCAACCTGGAAAGCCTTGAACTCCCAGGGAATTTCGGATCATCTGGGAAAGTCAGGGAATCATTCAAAAAGTGGGCTAAATAAGGGAAGACGACTAGTGAAAGCGGCATGGCGGTTGCTCGTCGGCACGGCCATGCTGAATGACATTGCCGAAATGTCATCCTTCGACTCAAAAACTCGAGGAATTTGATCAAAATAGTCAGGGAAAAACTTGAAAATGTCGGGGAATTTGAAATCAGTAGTTTGTTAGACACAATGTTTGATTCTCTTGGCACTCCACGCGTTTTTACACACGACAGGCACACGCCCGTGTATCACACGGCAGCCAGGCCAAGCAGCTGCCAGCCACTTATGTAAGGTCGATAAGACGCAAGCGTGCAACGCTTTCGGACTGCTGTAAATACACCAGCGGGAGCGTCCGGCCGCAGTCCGACTGCCCACGCTAGGACACCCGACACAGACTCCGCGTCCTGGGTACGTCCGACGTATCTTTAGATTTTGCATCCTAGGTACGTCAGACCTATCTTTAGACACAGCGCCTGATAATAGTAGTGAATAGGGTCACGTTCAGTGCGCAAGTCACTTTATTACACTCGGAGAGCGGAATTCCATTCCCGTTGCGCAGGTAGTTCCCGAGCTAGGCATGCACTTGAAGACTATGTTTCACTCTTTCATAAAGCAAGCCTTGAGGGACCCCTCCGCCCTTGTGCACCCATTCGCAGGTCGTGTCGCCTTTCCTCACGTAACTCCCGCAGGTTCAGTGAGTTGCCGAGCCACTGCAGCCCTGGCGTCGCTCGGTACATACAAGAGGCGGCTCACGTCGGTCGTCCAGCAGCGTACTGGAGGGACGCAAAGCTAGCAGCCTCCTTGGTGCACGCAAGACGAGGCTGAGCAGAGCTCCAAGCTCTTCTGACACACATGTGCACTCCAAGGAGACTGGTGTTGCACCCCGATTCCTAAAGATGTGGTCGCACTGGCAGTCTTGTCGGTCCCTGGGGGCCGTCGAGGAGTGCCAGAAAGCAAAATTCCATCCTTCTTGCGCAGGTAGTTCCCCAGCTGGTCACTTCCTTGACGACGTCGCACAATCTCTGGAAGCAAGCTTCGGGATGCTCTTGTGCACCCATTTGCAGGTCGTGTCGCCTTTGCTCACGTAACTCCCGCAGGTCCAGCGAGTTGCCGAGCCGCTGTAGCCCCGGCGTCGCTGGTCGTGCATCCTGGTCCTGGTCGTGCATGAACCACCGCTACCTATTTCCGCTGAGTGCTTGGGTGTGGTAGCTTGACGTGCTTTCGCAGAAAGCTGTATGCCTTTGCCGAGTAAAAATGGAGCGTGAGGGCAAACTTGCGCACATCCTCTGTACATGCGTTTTTGTTGCGCCTGACTCTTTTTAAGACGAGGTTGCGCATTGTGTTGGTGAATGCATTGTCAAGTATGTCAACTGCTGGCTTAGGAAGTCGTTTCCTCAGTTCACGGAGCAGCGTGTTGAGCTTCCTAATCCTGGCCGTCTTCCGATTGATCTTCTTCTTTGCCTGTTTCAACAGTTTCCTCGCCTTCTGCAGCTTTTGCCTACTCATGGCCAGGACCCTGTGCAGTCGTGGTGACACAGCTGCGTACGAGTGGTCACCGAAGGAAGTGTTGCGTCGCTTGAACACAGCTTCAGGGGGAGTCTCTGACGTCGTAGCCTGAGAGGGGGAAGTAACAAGCTTTACATTGCTTCCAGAACCAGCAGCAGCTTGGGCCTCTCCTGGGGTTGGCTGATCAGTCGTCGATCCAGGCTGCCTCTCTGGAGGGTGAGACCTGTCAGCAGAACAACGAGCGGTGACATTCAAGACTGCCTGTATTCCACAAGACTGTGTGCCAGGGCATGCATTCTTGGCAGGTTATACTGTGCAGTGTGATATGTGACCACACCTTTTATGCGTTGGCCAGAACTGGCACTGACCCACAAAAAGGGGGTGCTGGGAGTTCTGGCTTATGAATAGGGTTCCATGTTTTGGGTGTTTTTTAATTTGTGAGTATTACCTGGCTCAGTGAGCAAAAGAAGAGCCGTGATCAAAGGGTGCAGCCAAAAGCTGTAACCAAAAGTTGTGTCCAAATGCCGTAACCAACGCGACGCAATCCAAGGAAAAAGAAAATAAGAGAAAAACAAACAGCTGTGCTCACGTTATCATTTTCGTCATGTGACTTAATTATTAATCACGTGATCGAACAAAAAATAAACCTAGAAATAAATTATCCCCTGCCCGGTTTCGAACCTAGGCTCTCATGATCGCAAAACTAGTGTGCTATTCATTGGGTCAACCTTGCTCATTGACTCGGCCAAAGGTAATGCTCACGCATTCTCACATCATGAAAGAAAGCTGAGGTGCTCTCGCAGTTTTATTTTTTTAAAAATGGGGGTGATTATTTGGTGCTTATTTGTTCTCTCAAATTTTGAGCTTATCAGTGTCTTTTTTTGATATCGACTAAAACTCGGAGTGTCACGGTACTTATGTGGTAAAAGCAAATGCATATCTGTGGCGTTTCTAGGAGACACAACATGATATGCACTACTCATTGCTAAATGGAGCACATAAAAACAATTTCCAAAGAAAAAGAGCAGCCTCGCAGACAGTTCAGTGCGGTCGGTGTTGTGGTTCAACGAAAGTACAGACGTTTATCAAGGTTCCCTGCCGTGGAAAGTGCAATTTCTCTTCAAAGCAAGCTCAATTCGAGTTCTTTCGGTTTTTGCAGATTTCAAGAAAAATCGTTTGGAGGTCATATTTTTATGTATATCAGTATATACTGAAAACACGTAACCCACTTATGATTGAATGATTGTAAAAAGCATACAGCATGCCATGGAATTATTATAATGGTGGTGGTTGAAAGTGTTGCAAAGAACCTGAATGTTTTACTCGAACCTATCAACTTGATCCCAAAGATGCCACTTTTCTAGTGATTCGTTGACCATTACTTTCAGATACAAGAGACACACCTTTGCAAGTTGTGCAACTAGTCGCCCGAAGTACCTGAAAACTGGAGCTTGTTACTTCCCCCTCTCAGGCTACGACGTCTGAGACTCCCCCTGAAGCTGTGTTCAAGCGACGCAACACTTCCTTCGGTGACCACTCGTACGCAGCTGTGTCACCACGACTGCACAGGGTCCTGGCCACGAGTAGGCAAAAGCTGCAAAAGGCGAGGAAACTGTTGAAACAGGCAAAGAAGAAGATCAATCGGAAGACGGCCAGGATTAGGAAGCTCAACACGCTGCTCCGTGAACTGAGGAAACGACTTCCTAAGCCAGCAGTTGACATACTTGTCAATGCATTCACCAACACAATGCGCAACCTCGTCTTAAAAAGAGTCGGGCGCAACAAAAACGCATGTACAGAGGATGTGCGCAAGTTTGCCCTCACGCTCCATTTTTACTCGGCAAAGGCATACAGCTTTCTGCGAAAGCACGTCAAGCTACCACACCCAAGCACTCAGCGGAAATGGGCAGCGGTGGTTGATGCACGACCAGGACCAGGATGCACGACCAGCGACGCCGGGGCTACAGCGGCTCGGCAACTCGCTGGACCTGCGGGAGTTACGTGAGCAAAGGCGACACGACCTGCAAATGGGTGCACAAGAGCATCCCGAAGCTTGCTTCCAGAGAGGGTGCGACGTCGTCAAGGAAGTGACTAGCTGGGGAACTACCTGCGCAAGAAGGATGGAATTTTGCTTTCTGGCACTCCTCGACGGCCCCCAGGGACCGACAAGACTGCCAGTGCGACACATCTCTAGGAATCGGGGTGCGACACCGGTCTCCTTGGAGTGCACATGTGCGTCAGAAGAGCTTGGAGCTCTGCTCAGCCTCGTCTTGCGTGCACCAAGGAGGCTGCTAGCTTTGCGTCCCTCCAGTACGCTGCTGGACGACCGACGTGAGCCGCCTCTTGTATGTACCGAGCGACGCCAGGGCTGCAGTGGCTCGGCAACTCACTGAACCTGCGGGAGTTACGTGAGGAAAGGCGACACGACCTGCGAATGGGTGCACAAGGGCGGAGGGGTCCCGCAAAGCTTGCTTTATGAAAGAGTGAAACATAGTCTTCAAGTGCATGCCTAGCTCGGGAACTACCTGCGCAACGGGAATGGAATTCCGCTCTCCGAGTGTAATAAAGTGACTTGCGCACTGAACGTGACCCTATTCACTACTATTATCAGGCGCTGTGTCTAAAGATAGGTCTGACGTACCTAGGATGCAAAATCTAAAGATACGTCGGACGTACCCAGGACGCGGAGTCTGTGTCGGGTGTCCTAGCGTGGGCAGTCGGACTGCGGCCGGACGCTCCCGCTGGTGTATTTACAGCAGTCCGAAAGCGTTGCACGCTTGCGTCTTATCGACCTTACATAAGTGGCTGGCAGCCGCTTGGCCTGGCTGCCGTGTGATACACGGGCGTGTGCCTGTCGTGTGTAAAAACGCGTGGAGTGCCAAGAGAATCAAACATTGTGTCTAACAAACTACTGATTTCAAATTCCCCGACATTTTCAAGTTTTTCCCTGACTATTTTGATCAAATTCCTCGAGTTTTTGAGTCGAAGGATGACATTTCGGCAATGTCATTCAGCATGGCCGTGCCGACGAGCAACCGCCATGCCGCTTTCACTAGTCGTCTTCCCTTATTTAGCCCACTTTTTGAATGATTCCCCGACTTTCCCAGATGATCCGAAATTCCCTGGGAGTTCAAGGCTTTCCAGGTTGGCAGACACCTTTTGAAATTTCGGCACGCGTTTGCGGGGTTTAGTGATCGGGAAGCTGCTCGAAAACAACATAACTATAAGAGAAGCTGGTACAGTACTGCTTACACGACTGTCGCCCCTTCACAGAAGGCACCCGGCAGGCGGCCGGGAGCCGCCGTCCGCCCGGAGTGACCGCCGTCGGTCTTTTTCACGTCACTACGGATCACATAGTGAAGTGGTCCGTAGTTAGCTCAGCACCGAGCAGTTCGGAGATTTCAACACTTCACTCGCTGCTTCAAATGCGAATCTTGACGGTCGAGCAAAGAAAATTGCCCGGGCACGTCCGCCGTACCGTTAGAACTCCGCGTTCTGGTTCCGTCCTACATACCTTTAGACTCCGCGTTCCGGATGGGTTCGACGTATCCTTCGACTCAGCGATTATGGAGGAGCTCCCGTGGTTAACGATTGCGGATATTTTAATTAAACTCGAACGACCGAGCGATGTCCGAGGTAGTGATCCGAGCCCGTACGAGAAGCACGGGACCGAATCTGGCTTACTCTGAATTAAGTAAGAAAGAAAAGCCTCATTCCCTCGCGCTTCACGTTATTCCTACGCGGGAGAGCACACAAAACCCTCAAAAACTGAATTCCGCTCACGAAATCTACACACTCCGATCAACGCCCACAACGCTTCCGACACGCACTGGGCGCTGCCATCTTATCGTTGACGCCAGAGATTTGGTCTGCTTACGTCATAGATTTGGCCTGGTCACGTGTCTAGTGGTCAAAATTGTACAACATGGCGGTGGCCAATCGGGGGTCACTTTTGCCTGATGAACGGTATACTAGTTTATCACTCTAAGGCCCTCTACCTCGTTGAAAAAAGCTCACTGTTTTTTTTTTGCTTCTTTTTATATGGGGGCTGTAGGATCATGCGTAACATGTGTAGAATTTAATATCATTAAAATTCGTCAACTTGGTAAAAAAGGAAATATTCTTTTTCGTATTATGTGTTAAAGTTCTTGGGTGTATTGCTCCCAAATTTATAATTGCGGGCCATTGTTTTGTGGGGTTTACTCTCTATGCAACTAACGTTTACTTTCTAGGCAACAAAAAGCTTTATGAACTTGAAGAACAGGAAAAAGTTCGAAAACCTAATAATGTCTGCCTGTAACCTAAAAATGAAAACTGTAAATTCTGAAAATCCGAAAGTGCAAGCGCAACAACGCGGTGCCTGAAATTCTCTTTGAAGCTTCTCTTAAGCTTTGAAAGCAGTATAAAACAGTAAGTAGGATATCGAGGTTTCTTTCTTCCACGGACATGCACGTTTCCTAGCCGTTTGTGCTGGTGTTTCCACACGTTGCCTTTGTGTGATAGTGCCCTTCTACGGCGAGCCACCCATGGCCTTCAGAGCTGCACACTGTCACCCTTGTTACTGGTGCCCTATATAAGAACTAGTATTCTGTAAGGTAGCGGATTGGGCGAGTTGGTAAGGCCCTGTCACACTGAGGCAACAGTTGGACAACTCTATCCGGCAACACGGGGAAGTCGTGTTGCCGGCGACCCTGTCACATCGAGGCAACAACAACAGTCGGGCAACATGCTGCTGCCGCCCGGCAACCGTGTTGCCCGATTTGTTGTCCGACAACCCTGTCACACCGCGCTGACGGCGAGGACAACACGGGTAACACTCCGCCATCTTGATTGTTTACCTTCGTTCGTGTGCGGCGCGGAATCGCTGGAAATGTGACTCTACAAAGTGCTAGTGCGTTCGAAGGGCCGGGAATTACCACGGTACGACATCAACTAGTGACTGTGATTAGAAAACTTGACACAGGGAGTATTTTTCGCTCTTTATTTTATCGAAATGTTCTTCATTTGCTGACAAAGCAGATAGCCCTAACCGAGGAAAGGGACATCGCTGATGTATGTTCGGGATTTACGCCACCGTATGAAGTGATTCTGTCCGGTTCTTTCATGCAATTTCTATTTCTACTGTAAAATTGCGTTAGCACCGGCAGTACCCCAAAGCGTCTTTTGTAGCGTGGTGTTGAGCTGAACTGACAGTGCTTCAAAACTGCGACACCGACACCATCGGCCTTCATAACAATCGGTGAAATAAATATTTTTCAACGCTGTCTACTGGCCTACCGCTGCTACGTGATCGCTTCATTCGCCCAAAACGTCCTGGGTATTTTTAAAACGAATCAGGTGTCTGATAGCGGCTGTTTCCAAGTTCCAAGCATCAACAATCATGATCAGAGTGGTCGTTTTATGCTTCGACTTTTTAATCTTAGGTTTTCTGGATTATTTGTATTATACTTTATTAGTGGGTGAGTAGGCATGCCATTTTATTTCACTATCCGTAATGTGCGCTGGACTCTCGGGAGATCTAATTTCAAAACTAGTCTGAACGTTCACGACCGTAGCTGTGACCATTTCGAAAATCGCTTTCCGTAACTGCGCCGCAAAGAACATTAATCGAAAATATTTTAGCTGGACGCCAGCCCTAATTATTGTTAAATAACGTTTTCCAAGCCTTTGTTTGAGTAAGACTTTATTGATAGGGGACTAGCTCTACCATCGAAGCTATCTATGTTGTCGTGTTGCCGGCCCGAAATTCGCTCAGCCAGCGATCAGGGCAACACTCGTTGTCCAACACAAGTTGCTGCTGTTTTTGTTGCCGAAAGCTGTCATACCGAGGCAACTAAAGTTTTCTTAGTGAAATTAACAAAGAAAACAGCGTAGCCGCCACTGATTACATCAACGGCACATACCTATCTATAAGGCACTACACAACCTTTGAAGCTAAAGTGGTTCACACACCGCTATTCATATTAGCTCGCAAAGAACAAACCTCTTTATTTTTACAGAGCTACCGACGGAGCACTGTCAGCTGTCAATAAATTGTTGTCTTTCTTACCAGGTTGGAGTAGTTTATGATATCACTATGGCCTGTGGGGTTTCGTACGTTAGACAGAGGAAAAGGTGCCTAAATGACAGACTTCTTGAGCACATGAGGGCGGTCAAGAACAGATCTCCGAATTCTGAGATCGCTAAACATGTGCAGCAATGCAATAATTATTTGCCTAACTGGGGGAAAACTGTGGTGTTAAGCACAGAAAAAAGGATGCAAAAATAATATTGAAGGAGTCAATCAGAATAGCGTCCGTGGAAATTGTATCAGTCAACCGTCGACAGCGCCGAAAGTTTTTGTAGTTCTAATAGTTCTTTTTTTTATCTTTTGGTGATGATTGTTGTTTGTCTTATCAGGTGGCAGTGTGGGACCTGTGAACGGATGCATGTGGGTGGCGCTTTGGGGGGGTTACTTTGTTTTCAAGTGTTGCTGGTATCATTGTTTTGTGTGAGAGGATGTTTCTACCGCGGATGAAGGTCACAAAGACGTGTGCGAATTCCGGGAGACGTGTGTGTGTGAGATGGTGTATAAACCGTTGTGCCAATAAAGGGTTTAGTAGCTGCATTTGACATGTTTCGTGTTTGTCCCCTTCTTCGTTTGTCGTCTTCTGTGTTTAGTTTTATGCGAAAAGATAAAACAACTGCGAAATAACGATAATTAAGAAGCAGTACCATTTTGTTTCGGCAGAAAATACTTGTAAGCCGAAAACAAGATTTCTATAATTACGAGGAGTGCTTTAAAGTACTTGTCAGTCAATGTTGCAACTACCTTGTTACATCACACAAAAAATGTTGCGCTATATCCTCAAGTGTCAGTTAATATGCCAATGAAAACGTCATAATCTCTTCAACGTGGCATATATCAGGTATCCACGATGTTGCGTTGGTTCTTGAAGTGACAGTAGGGTGATTTCAGATAAGATCGACCAAAGGGTGGCTGGTCGACATTTTTAAATCAACTGATGTTTTTATATGACATTGTCTAGTGTCTGGTATAAACGAATCCACACTTAGTTTTGACCAGAAAAAAAATTTGGAGACAAGAAAAATCGTAAGGCAGGGAGAGGTGGACAGTTGCAATAACGCGCACTGATGGAGGGGACAAGTTTGAAAGTGAATAATTAAAACAATAAAACTAGGAGAATTTTAAAACTTTTTACAAACAAACTATGGGTACAACTTGCTTGTAATATAAAGTAATAATATTTATTAAAAATTTATTTAGTTTTCTAAAAATTGCCAAACATGCCTGCTCGAACGACAAATGGCAAACTTTGGAAATCTGTATCTCATGAAATAATTTAATAATTATTACATAACTTGCAGACATTATTTTACTAATATATGGCTATTATTGAAAAAATAAATAAGGTATCTGAGTGACACAATAGTTACAATATATTTAGGCAAACATGGGAAAAAAATCAAACAAAGAAAAATTCCAATGCGAATAAAAAAAAACACCACCTTCGATTTTTTTTTAAATTTGGGTACCCTGTTATACTCTATTTCGGCATTCATTTCTATTAAAACATGTTGCATCATTGCACTGTGAAAGAAGAAACAACTCCCCAAAATAGGGTCCTTTTTCAAAGCCTACACTTAGCAGTGTCCTATACAAGAAGTGACTCTGAGTTCCAGTTTCATGAAACTTGCACAAATCTTTTATATACATTTATTCAGATGAGGTCATTGATAAAAAGAGCGATCGGTCACACAGTAAAAGGGAGGAGAAACTATATACAGTATTTTACATAAGCGTACAAAGTGGTATCATATTAGAGACTAATGATTTGAGAAAAGATGATGCAGTGTGAAGTTGTACCTTCCGGTATATTTTACATCTTGAGTAAAATAAATAACTTTACTTCCACACACAAAAACAAAGATATAATAGTAAGATATTTAGGTTGGCTGTGTATTTACAATTACAAACAATTTCAGGTGACGGATGCCATAGTGCCTAACTGGAGCAGCTTCGATGCTCTCGGTGTATGAATAAATCGTGGCAAGCCGATATATTTTATCCTGCTCGAGGATAACATTTTGGGATTTTTTTTATAGTGATCAGATAAAAATTATTAGTAACCACCAACAAAAACAGTAGGTTAAATACCCCGTGAAGAAAAATGTGATAAATAAGATGTCCCTGCATTCAAAATGAGCAGTCCTTGGGAAATCAAATTCGGCACTTTACGCTAAGGTTTTCCTCGCTGTACCCATTTAATAAAGTTGCTTCCAAGCAGATTCGACTGTCCGTGCTACATATACGTCACAGGTCCCTTCTGTTGATGACTTGCTGAGCCGCCACGCGTGCCAAGACTGAATGCCAGGGAAGGCGCGCACCGTCAGCCACTCTTCTTTTTTTTGTTCACGATACCGAACAACCTCATTTTCGTCCAGATATACAAGATTCACGCCTTTCAGTTTCTTTGATAGAACGCTCACCATTGTCCTGGCCGTCTGAATTGCGCTTACTGAACGTTCTCTCAGGTTGTTCAGCGTGGCCTGGTGCTTCACGAGTCCGCCAACTCCGTCACATGCATTTTTCCCATGTCCAGATGCAGAAAATAACCACCGGGCTTGTGGGCAATCGTCCTTTGCAAATTGGTGAAGCTGGTAGCGATTCTTGAAATGACTGGCGGCGCCGTCACTTACGTACGTCACGTACGAGTATACCGCAACGTTGTCTTCAACCCACTCCTTCACTTTTTCTAGAGCCAAGCAAGCGTGAGCGGCGTCGTGACACAGGTCCTCACTGATGATGGCAAAGCTGTTTGTAGATTTTCTTGTCGTCACTACACATGTAAATATCGAAACTTGTTTTTTTTTTCCAGTGATATGCTTGCACTTCGTCAGGAAGCACGATGGTCCAGTTTTCAGCAAAGTCAAAATGAAAGACAATGCTCCCGCGTTGCATGCACTGTTTTTCATCGTAGATCGCTTTACCTTACGTTTGCCGGATATGGTTGTGAAGTACCCAACTTCCAACCGTCACTTGGATGACTTTTAGGAAAGTCTCAGGTTCCAAAGTTTTTTTCACAAGGTCGCCGGACTCCCATGTTGCAAGCACAATCTCTTCATCCTCCGGGATATCAAGTTCCTGGAGTGTAAGAAACTGGCCTTTTGGGCAGTGCTCACAGTCTCCTTGAAGGCACAGTTCTGTTGCTGGGTCGCACAGAAATGCCGAGTTCATTTCACCAGTGTTGAATGTTGAGCCTGTAACGTTCTCTAGAGCGGCAATACAAAGATAATAATTGGCGCAGCGCACACAAACGCACACTTCCTGGTGTGGAATACATTGGACCCATCTAGGGCGCAACGAATAAAATTTCGTTAGCCCAACGCCGGAATAGGGATGCTTGTCTTTGTATATACGGAAGGCCTCTCGTATTGAGCGTGTCATGAAGCGCTTTGGCACGAACGTTTTCTCTCCGTTGAGCATGACAGAGATGACGTCCTTCTGGTTGGGACTTTGGCGCGAACATTGTAGCTCGTCTTTCGTGAAGTACTCTAGGGCAGCAGACAGGTTCTCAGGGCTCACCTTGCACCTCGTGTAAGGATCCGGCTCATACCACACGCCATGCTTTTCCTTGAGTTTTCGGGATTTACTGATGAGGTACATTGAGTCCTGTGGAATCATCTTTTGAACCTCATTCTTCGTCAGTGTTGACGGCAGGAGTGTAAGCAGTTGACAACGTTCCCGGAGAGAGGTGGCGGTTTCAATGGCCTGCCGAAAGTTGTCCACCCACTCAGTGCATGTGGAGCATGTTGGTTCGGACGACCCCGATGGTGCGTCCCTGTCGTACGCAATGCGTAGCCTTGAGCGTATATTCTTGACAGCAACCTGCTCCAGTTCTGTCTGCTTTCTCTTGACATAGGCAGGCCTGTCCCGACTTCTTACGACGCTTGGTTGTCTCAGCGGCGACACATCTGTAGGTAGTATGCTGCGATTTAGATCTTCAATTGCTTCTTCAGCTGGCACAAATATGTCAGGGCACTGCTCTGAGCTTCGCATCGAGATCTCCTTAGTGATGTGCATGAAGCAATGGTAGCACAGGTAGTCCGTCGCACTCACTTTGGTGGAACAGTCAGGCGGAAGAATTTGCTTCAACGAGTTTAGGTCCAACTCGCCAACACTTCGAAAATTCCGCTGCTTTGGTATAGTCTTTTTGTGTTTGCAAAAGTAATCTGCACAAAACACTCGTTCGGAGCTCCAGGACGTCTTCATAATGTATACATAAATAATAGAAATTAAACCCCAACTGATGGCATATAATTGCCAAGTGAAAGAACTACTGGGTGCACAAGTGACAAGTGCGAGGCTGAGGAGCTCACTCACTGCAAACGTACATTTGAAAAGAGAGGTCACAACTGAGGCTGTCGGCAAAGCTTGATCCACGTCAAAGGAAGAAAGAGGGAAAGTCTCCAGACAAAAAATTGTGGTCAGCGGCCTTCGAAAAAGACTTTCCGGAATCGCACTGTCGTCCCTCTACGCGCTGATATGAAAGCACCCGAGCTTCTACCACGTGGTTCATGACACAGCCTGAGCCATGTCGGCGACCGGTTCGCGAGGGGTTGGCGGTGGGGTTAAGTTGATGGTCACTCGGATTAGCCCTTGCTGTACTGAGCTACCGCCTGCAGTGCCTTATCGCCGGCTGGTGTCAACAACGAGAACACACACACCCTGTCTACACCAAAACTACAAGCGTTCACCGCACACGCGTCGCCGCCGCTTTTAAGCTTTTGTGAAATCGCTTTCTTTTGCCGCGGAGAACCGCCTTATCTTAACTACGCGCCTGAAATCCTTCCAGGCGGGAGTACACAATATCAAGCGTTTCGAGAAATGCCCGTGGAGTAGAACTATGGGAAAATTCGGAGCCCGCGATGTCGATATCGTCGCCGTTGTGTTAGTACGCCGTCGCGTACTGCAGTCCCCCGTTGGGGGAGGGGGGGGGGGGCGGTCTTACTACGATAACATGGCGACAGCGTTTACACTCTATGTATTTACGCGAGGCTCGAGTATTTGGGGATAATGCTGCCGGTTGGTGTGCCCCTTTGTGCCTGATATTATCGCCCGTGACGCCAGCGAGTGAGATGGCGACAGGCATGACTGCTCAGTAAACAGGCGTCGGCGGCCATGTTTTGCTGGTTGAAGCGAACCCCCTTGTCCTTGACAGCGAGCGGGGAAATGCGAAAAAAAGATTGTATCGGCCGTTTTGCCAGAACTAGCGACGAGTGTCGTCTGCGGTTTCCGGCAACTATTTTGCCATAATCGTGAGCTTAGCGAGGAAATGATTTTTGCTAGCCACAGAACACTACCACGCAGAAAGGGAATGCTTGAACATGTTTTTGTTCTGGATATATATCAGGGATATATATATGAGAGAGAGAGAGAGAGAGAGATGAAGGTAGAGCGGAAGAGGGAATAGCATATAGTGTCGCAGAAGAATAAAGTAAACAAAGTTCCTAGTGGCCGATGGCTGCATGCTCTTTTCTCGGATCACTAGTCCGTAATATGATACCTCTTTGTACACAGTAGTTTCTCCTTAATTTAAGTGTGTGAACGATTTCTTTAGTTATCATTGGCCTCATCTGAATAAAAATATATAAAAGATGTGTGTTGGTTTCATGAAACTGGAACTCAGAGTCAGTTCTTGTATAAAACACTGCTAAGTGTAGCTTTGAAAAAGGACCCTACTTTGGGGAGTTGTATCTTCTTTCTCAATAAAATGATGCAACATGTTTTTAATGGAAATGAATGCCGAAATAGAGTATAACAGGTTACCTAAATTTAAAAAAAATCGAGGGTGGTCTTTTTTTTTTTATTCGCATCGGAATTTTTCTTTGTTTGATTTTTTTTCCATGTTTGACTAAATATATCCTAACTATTGTATCACACAGATACCTTAGTTATTTTTTAAATATTAGCTATATATTAGTAGAATAATATCTGCAAATTGTATCATAATGATTAAATTATTTCATGAGATACAGACCTCCAAAGTTTGCCATTTGTCGTTCGAGCAGGCATGTTTGTCAATTTTTAGAAAAATAAATAAATTTTAAATAAATATGATTACTTTATATTACAAGCAAGCTATACCCATAGTTTGCGCCTAAAACGTATTAGAGTTCCCCTAATGTTATCGCTTTAGTTATTCACTCTCAAACGGGCCCCCTCCATCAGTGCGCGTTAATGCAACTGTCCAACACCTCATGCCTTACGATTTTTCCTGTCCCTAAGTATTTTTTCTAGTCAAAACTAAGTTTGGATTCGTTCATACCAGACACTAGACAATAACATATAAAAACATCAGTTGATTTGAAAATGTCGACTAGCCATCCTTTGGTCGATCTTATCTGAAATCACCCAGTATAATTTGGCTGAAAGTTGGGCGAGTTGGTGGTACATGTTAAAGAAAGATTTATTGTAACTTAACCACACAAATGGGCAAGCTTCACGATCATCAACAAACATCGTCACCGTTTCACCGCACGTGTCAAACCTGATCAAGAATGCCAACTCTTTGTCAAATAATGCGATAGAAGGCGAACTGACGCACCCATCTCTTTGCTTCGAAATATATACAGCCTCTATAATTTCTCTAGCCATCTGTTGACTGTGTCGTCCTAAGATACTCGTTTTATCAAGAACGAGATTGCAACCGCACCTATGACAGTGCCCTGTCAAGTAGCCTGCTGGCGATGATCTAAACGATAGTGCACGCTCTCTTAACCTCTCGTTCACACATCTGCCGGTTAGTCCGATGTAAACATTTCTTAGTTTTTTTTTGGCGCTGTTTTACTTTTCTTTAACAGGTAACCGTACAGCCTCATAACGCATGACGCTACGATTTATTAGAGAAAGGTTTGAACGTGGTGTATTCACCATTTGAAAGTGAAACCTTCGAAGTCTTTAAAAATATAACGAAAGTCTTTTTCGAAAAAAAAAGAGAGCTATTCTTGCTTTGTTTTTTCTTTCTCAAAATCATCAAACTTGGGGAGGGAGAGTCTCCGACAAGTACCTGAAACGTCAGTTCGGCATTTTAAATGTCATGGACATTTAAACACAAAAGCTTTCGACAAAATTCCTCACGCCCTTCTTCTTCATAAACTTAGTAGCCTTAACATCTGCCCATACATTCTCGCTTGGATAGACGCCTTTCTGACTAACCGTCTTCAGTTTGTCCACGTCAACGGAACTAATTCTCCATACTCGCCAGTCAACTCCGGTGTCCCACAAGGTTCTGTACTCGGTCCACTACTATTTATTATTTATATTAATGATCTCCCTACCCGTGTCTCCTCTCCTATTAGCCTTTTTGCTGACGACTGTGTTATTTACAAAGAAATCCTTAAGGACTCCGACACTTCTGCTTTTCAGACCGATATTAACAATGTAACTTAATGATGCAACGACCGGCTTATGGAACTTAATATCTCTAAATGTAAATCCATGTGAGTCTCTCGTCAAATGGACCTGTTCCACATACCGACAGCACCAGGCGGTGGCTGCACGAACTAAAAATCGAGGAAGTGACCTACCTGCGCTACCAATCGATAATGGGAGCTACGCTACCAGTTTCTTCGCTCTCTGAGCAGCGGCGCCTGCCCAACGCGACTTTAAAGAGGGGCATCCGTGGCGTCCACCCAAGCGTCGTGTTTTCCTTTCCGTCGACGTTCTTTTTTTGTGTAACACAATTATATATATGCTGCAGTTGCGTGTTCTACTCGCTGATATACAGCCTCCTTCCGAATTTCCTCGATTTTTCGTTCCGACTTCGGCCGCTTGGCATCGGGCGCTCGCGCGTGTGCAGAACTCTTTTTGGAAGAGGTCCATTAACATTTGCCCTTCCTACTCCATCAATAACTATACCCTCCTTCCTGTGTCCTCCTATAAATACCTTGGTGTTCACATTTCCAATGATCTATCCTGGAATATTCATGTCGACTATGTCACGAAAAACGACAATCAATTATTAGGATACATCAAAAGAAACTCTTTCCTTGCCCCTCTTTCATTAAAACTCCCAATTTATAAAACCTTAACTCGCCCTCAACTTGCATATGCCGCCTCAATCTGGAACCATGGTATCACCCTTGCATCTGCCGTAGAATCTATTTAAAGCCGCTCCGTCCGTTTTATACTTTCTAACTATCATCGCACAGCTAGCACTACTTTAATGAAAGCATCTCTATCCTTGCCCACTCTTTCTCTTCGTCGAAATATATCCCGTCTATGCTTGTTCCATAAGATATATCACTCTAACCCTACTCTCCGCCAAGCACTATTTTCTGAACCATTTTCCATATCATCACGCACCGATCATCAATTAAAAGTTGGGATCCCTCATTGCAGCACATCTACCTTTAATACCTCTTTTTTGCCTCAAACCTCGATTGACTGGAACCGCCTTCCCGAAGCCATTTTCACAATCCCTCCCTCAGATAAATTTAAGATTGCCATTACTAACCGTTACATGATGTTTAGTAGTATTTTTTTTTGTATTTTTTGCCTTTTCATTGTTATTTGTTTTATTCTATGCACAGTGCCATTACTAACTTTTTAAATTATGTTTAGCAGTTATTTTGTGTATTTTTGCACTTTCGTTGTTACTTGCTTTGTTCTATTTACTGTGCCCCACTTCTCTCTGTAATGCCTTCGGGCCCTGAAAGACATAATAAATGAAATGAAAGTGCTGCTGCAACGACCATGCTGAAAAGACACTCCCGTAATAATCTATATTATCTGGGTTCGATTCCCGCCTGGTGCAACCGCTTTTTTACTGCGATGGCCTCTTCCTCCCACTGAAACAATTGGCTGCAGAAACCTCTATTGTTGGTTCTCTGTGAACTGCGATAGCATTCGTCGTGAGACTAACGACACAGCTCACTGTGAACACGACGACGCAAATTTTGAGTAAACACTATTATGTGAATGGTTTGCGATGCAATCATGCATGGACGTCAGCGCGACTGCAGCGCGCCACTTCGAAATCGATTGATTACTTTGTCTCTGTGCAATCGTTTAATCTTCTGTCTGTGTAATCGTCTAATGTTCAAGCTGTTTCCCCACCATCATTGCAGCTTCGTGTGTGTGGCTTATCCTGTCTCTGTAATCGTTTGATGCTCAAGCTGTTTCACCACTATCATTGACCATGTACCAACTAGCTCAACTCAAGCCTATAATTGCTTTGTAGCTTGGGCACAAATATGAATATGTGCGCACTGCCACTCCGTGGCGCGGGTTTATCTGCTTGCGCCGTAGCCATGAGCGATTGCCTCGTAGCTTGGGTAGAAATGTGAATGTGCATGCGTACTGCCGCTCTGTGTATGCGCGGCGCGGGTTTATCAGCTTGTTAGGATGACGTCGAAAATGACCTCCAGAACGACCTTGAGGACAACCTCAAGGACGCCGCCTAGGACGACCTTGAATAGGACGTCCTAGAGGACGATGTCTAGAACGGTCTCGAGGACCACCTCTAGGACGACCTAAAGGACGACGTCAAAGATGACGTCTAGAACGAACTTTAATACAATCTCTAGAGTGATCTCAAGGACGACCTCTAAGACGATCTCAAGGATGACGTCTAGGGCGACGACGAGAATGACGTACTGGAGGATGACGTCAAAGACGACGTCTAGAACGACTAAATCGAGAAAACAGCACAACAAACACAGACGATGTTTACGGGTAAAACAGCGCGAACAAGGAAACAGGGCAGAGATGTACACAGACGGAGTGCTCCGTCCGTGTGCATCTTCTCTGTCCTGTGTCCTTGTTCGCGCTGTTTTACCCGTAAACATGCTTCACCAACTAGCCCAAATTTCAACAGTATTACAAAACGCAGACGAGTGGAAGTGGACGGGACGAGCGCTGACAGGCCACTGAAAGTTTATAGAAGAAACGCTTAAAAACGTCCTAGAACAACCTCTAGGACGACGTCTAGGACGACGTCTAGGACAACCTCAAGAACTGCGTCAAGGACGATCTCAAGGACGACGTCGAGGACGACGTCTGCATACGCGCGGCGCCTGCGTATGCGGACGTTCTGCGTATATCCGGACGTTCTGTGTATCCGGAGGCTCGCGCCGCGCATACGCACAGCATAGAGTAATATAGTAAACGTAAAGAGAGGACACAGGAGCCGATTCGCGGCCCAGATAGTGCGTTTCATACCCTCCGCTACGTGGCGCTTTTCTACAATTTGGTTAAAATGAATTAAAACTCTTTCTGTAAAAAGTATTTATTTTTTAAATGGCAATGCTTTAAATTTTTTTAAAGTACTTAAAACGACTAAACAGATTAAATCAAATACGTCACAAAAACCACGTGATGAATGGCGCCTGCCATGGCCTGCCTGCCTGCACGCCGTGCACGCAGTCGCCTCTGCATCATTCTGCATGGCCTCTGCTCGTCCCTGCGTCGTTCGTCTGTGCCGTGCGTGCCGTCCATCTGTGCTTTCTGCTGCATCATGTTCGGTCGACTTTGCGTCAATCAAGGTGACGCATGACCGCCCGCGTGCTCGCATGCTTGGCGATCGGTTCGAGCTTCTCGCGCTGTTGTTTCTGCCGGGCTGTCTGGCTGCACTTGAACGTGTGTGCATGTTGATTTTCGATGAGATTGTTTTAAAAAAAGAATTTAACTTACGACCTTGCACAGGACATTGTCCATGGGCTTACAGATGACGGTGTTGAACGAACCTCTAACATTGCAGATAGAGCCTTGGTTGTTATGCTGTCTGAAATTTCCAGGAGGTGCGTTTGCACACACTGTTGTGCACACTCCAACAACGTCTTCTGTTTAACGCAGTCTCCTCATTTCTCTCATTCGGGAGCTTAAAGGGGCGGTGCAATGATATTCAATTGGAATGTTTTTCACTTTACACGAGCTTACTGGCACTAGTGGGACTCAAGGATACTCGCACGCAACGCCACTGACCAAGAAACTCCTCTGTTGCGCTGTAATTTCGAGGACAAAACCCAGTGTTTTTATTCAATCTCTCCTTCGAAAAACCTGATGACATAGCTGGACGGTAGCAGTACCGCCCAGTGACGATATTTGAATACGGCTCATAGATTGGACCCGAGCATGGCGTGGACACTCGATTTGGGCTCGTGATAATCGATAGCTCGAGAAACATTCGGGTAGTGTCCTGTGTCAAATCGCTGCAATGACGACAACAGCCGAACCATAACAATGTCTGGAACTCAGCGCGTGTCCTGTGCCTTGCCAACCCTAGCGCATGACTATGATCAACATTGGCGGCATATAATCGGCTCCAGATCACGGGGCCGCTTGTTCTGGCTGCGAGTTGAGGGGGTGAACTCTGCTCGTTTTTCTTTATTTTTTTCTGCGACTTCGATTGCGTGTGGTGAAAACGAACGGGTATATTTTACGAATCATTAACGTCAGGGATTCGTTCTAAGCGGTATTTGCGCAAAAAAACAAGTATCAGTGCATCGCCCCTTTAAGACTGTTAGCTTCACAGTAAAGGCTGTGGTCTGTGGTTAGGGGGCTTCAAACGTAAGCTTGGTGTGTGTGGTGATAAGCCATTTTTGAAGTTGACAACGAACACGTTTACTTTGTCTTTGATGTTCCGCACCTTCCCAAAACAACCAAGAGCAATCTCCAAGCCCACAAACTTTGCATTGGAAATGAGGTCATTGAGCGGTCTTCTATTGTTGAACTTCATTGTTCTATCCATGAGATTAGCTTGCAATTGACTCCAAAACTTACTGAGAGACACATTTATTCAAAAACCTTTCTGTAACATGGAAGAAAATTGTGCCCCACAGGAACTGAGTGCCTCAATCTTTCTTGTAATCATATCTCTTGTTTATGCAAAGGAACTTCCTGAGGCAGCCATGGCTACAGCCTATTTCTGTGATAGGATGTGCATACGTTTTGATTGTCTAAATAGCTAAAAAATTCAAGAAGACAGGGCAGAAGTTGCGTCATGCCATTCTGAAGGGAGAATCTCAAATACTTGATTTTCTCCACCAGTAACTCGGATGGACATCAGCATGGCAGTTCCAAAGTAGAAGGCAGCCATAAGCCATCATTGGGTGGCAAGTTACTATAAAAAGTGTCCTCATGCTCTGGGATGAGCTTTCAAGCAGCCATGACTTTAAGTTCTTACTTACACGACGCCTGCAGCAAGACACACTTGAGAACGTTTTTGGAGCTATATACGACAAATGCTGGGCTGCAACACAAACCCAAATGTGCACCAGTTCAACTCAGGACTAAAACACCTCCGGATAAAGAAACTGTTCAAACTGTCGGACAATGAAAACGTAGAAGATGACGAGGCTGACCTGCTAACGGAGTTGCAAATATCTTCGCACCATGAAGGTTTAATTTCAGACATTGTGGAATGTCTTCCAATTGATAACTTCCCGCCACTAGAGGATATTTCTGAGCTGGCATCAGACATCAGGTCTAACATAATTGATGACTCGTCCACGTTTTTATTACGTTTGGGGCTATTTGATCAAGCTTTTGCTTGAACAGACAACTTACAGCTGTGGCTGTTCTCAGCTGCTATATGATGAGTCTAATAACTTGACCAGGCCTCACCAGTACTGTCTTGTTCCTGAAGCATACCACGTGCCTGGAAAATTCTTCGGGAACTTAGTAGTACCATCACAGGCTGCCTTTCATTTCATTCAGCAACTAGAAAATCACTTTCTTCCCATAATAGAGAGTGTGACACATGTTCGAGGAGTGTGTGCCACCTTGTATAGCACACTTTGAGGTCTGGGTGGTTTTCGCCTTTGCCCAGAGGAATACCACAAAGGGTTTTTAAAATTGTTTTGCAGAATACGCTCGTCTTGACATGTTTGATTTCTTAACCGGAATTCGGACAAAGTTCGGTTGCACTCTTCAGTGGCTAGTAAGAACGAGACAGGTTTAACTGCTAATAGCGTATTAACAGAGGCGGTTGCCAAACCGAAAACAAAAAGTGCTTATTAAGTGGGCGGTGCAGCTTGCTCTCCAAATATTAGTTTCCCCTTTTTCCAGCGAATGTGTATCACGGCTCCCTAACAAAAATATTTGTCCACTTTCTAAAAAAATTCGATAGAAAATAGTGTATAGAGGCTAACAGTATCTGAAAGAAAATGTATCCACTTTTGTATCCACTGTCCATAGTTTTTTAGCCGCTTTTTTCTAAAGCCATATTTCTTTTCTGAACAATTTCGGGGAATATTTAGGGACGTTGAATCTTGTCAGATTTCGAATAGAGTTCTCATTGTTTGGTAATGGCTCGCCCGCAGTGAGTTTGAGGCTATGCAAATTGGTGTTTTTTTTTTTTTATACTTGCCGGAAATCGGGAATTTGTACTATCCGGCGCGTGTTTCGCACTGTTATTATACTCTTATGACTGGTAATGATAGCGATGTCTTATTTATTTTTGCACTTACTTCCCGTACCCGAGTCGGCGTGAAAGTGAATGTATCATACAACATGTTCTCCGTGGAAGGGTTTTGTTAACTTGGTTCCGCTAAGATTCTATTACGAAGTGTACGAATGCCGAAGTCCTTCATATTCATTTATTTTTGTGAGTATCGATCTCTTTCGTATAAAACATACAGAGCTTCTGAAGTAAATCATGTGTACATGAATGTGGTCCAATAAAATGTGTTCGAACCACTTACTGTTGTTGACCCCAAAATGCTCCACCAGCTAGGAGTCAATGCGGTGATTGTGTAACTTCAATGCTTTACAATATAAAGAGAACAAGAAATATATATATACTTCTGCTTTGTGAAGCGAGTTGAAATATTGTTTGACACATTTTGCACGGACTCTTTCGTAAAAAATAAAGCAAAAGTGTGTCAGTATTAAAAAAAAAACAAAAAAAAAAAAAACAGCGGCTTCGGGAGTCAAGGTGCTCCCGAGAGATGAGCGAGGCGGGGAGGAAAGAGAGAGAGAAGGGTATTGGAGAACCGGAACAAAAACGCCCAAACCGAAACCGAAACTAACTTGACCGGAAGCGGAATCAGATTATACTTAATACCGCCCGCTAGGAGCGCTACCTGTCACTGGTCTATCTGGGCCGCTGGGGCCTATGGGAGTGCCCGCTCTTTACCTTGTGTATATTACTCTATGCGCACAGCGCATTCGAGGCCAGAGCGTATCGCGAAAGCCGGGTGAAGTAGCTAAAGAATGATATCGCATTAAAAGTCACGCTTTCACCAGGTTTCACCTTTATACAGACTTCACAAAATGCAGAACGCCCAGCCAAAAGACGTTTCACGTTAAAATTGAAGACGGATATATATCTTTGTTTCTATCATCTGCGTGACTGGCTCATTATTTCCGGTGTCCTTGAACATTCCCAAAACGAAAACAGACATCTTATTTTGCTCAGAAACTGTAACACAGTTTTTCTTCCCATGTTGTGTCATTCAAATAGGTGAGCGGCGTTTTGCAACTTCCGGTTCCTTAGGAGATTTCGTTTAGCTGTTGACAAACGACGACGATGATTTGCAAGCTTCTCTAAGAATGGTTCTGAAAACTACAGCCTAGAGGTTTTTGAACCATGCTTGTACAGGCTTCCAGCTCATTGCCGTCGTTTGTCAACAGTGAAACAAAATTGCCTAAGAAACCAGAAGTTGCCAAACACCGCTCACCCCAGAGAGAAAACATATTTTGGTTTGAAACTGTAACAAACGCACTTTTCATCCCATGTTGTGGCATTCAAATTACAGATCAACATTTTTTCAGAGCATCACACAATCTTCGCACTGCCAAGCCTTAGGTGTGCGTTTAAGTTTCTCACACTGAATCTGGAAGATTTCTGAGCACGGCGTGCACTCAGCCATGCGTCCAGATTTGGCACCCTGACAGTAGCAAGTCACGTTAGCTGCTTCACTTTTCTCGGGCAAGGCATGGTTGTAAAAACCCATTTTGGCTTTCTTCACAGCATCACTCCAGAAAATAGCAATGCATACGACAATATCGTTTTGCGAGTCGCATTTTGTGTACACTACGCAAAATCCCTGTGGCAGCTGCAGCATAGCCATTTGCATTTGTAATTGTTGGTAGTAGCTATGGCTCTCGCACAAGTGCAGATCTTTATCAAAATATGGTATCTTTTTCTTGGGCTCGGCAGCTTTAGCAGCGGTTGCAGTTTCTGCCAACAGGAGCCATGGCAGCCACTGACGCAGGTGCTTTGATTATAGCATATCTAAAGCGCCGTTCACATATATGCGACCGAGTAAGGTTTTTAAGCCTCTTGCGACGTCTTAGGACCGGATGCGCTTCAGCGGAGATGGTCCTAAGACATCGAAGAGGCTTAAAAACCGGTCTGGTTTCTCTCGG
The DNA here is from genome assembly GCF_016920785.2 of Ixodes scapularis. NCBI lineage: Eukaryota > Metazoa > Arthropoda > Arachnida > Ixodida > Ixodidae > Ixodes > Ixodes scapularis. The sequence continues at coordinate 87,563 of NW_024610240.1, read as the reverse complement.
TCTGTCTCAGTCGCAAGAGTATGAACGGGCCTTCACTGTCCACGGACGCTTTACCTCAAGAACAGCACTCCCGCAAGATAAGCAGGACACAATGCCATCAAGAAAAGCCCCTACTAATGTTGTTTTTTTTTTTTTGCGAGACAAGAAGTCCGAACATTTTTACCTTAAATGCCGCGTGCTTCGGCGACTCTGTCGCAATGAAAGCTGCTCGTGCCTTATCTCGGTGATACAGCTCCACTGAATACTCAGGGTCTCTGGTATTGTCAAGTAGCCCATGGCGTCTGAAAGCGCTCCCTCACTCCGAGTTAAACATGGCGTAACTTTTTGAAGGACTGAACCAGTAGCCCTGCCTTCTCCTTGCTCCGACCATTAAGGTGAAGCTGACTTATCTCGCGTGGTTTCCCCAATGGACATGCATTATTCTCCTGGTAACTCAACTTTTTTTAGCTTCTTTTAGCTTAGTTGGATTTTGGAACCAATTCAGCTGAAAGTTAGTACCTGTGCGTATTTGGCGTACTATACAGTTTGCAATGTCATTTGCTTTTTTCCAATTCTTTTCCTTAAAAATCATATAATCAGAAAACAACAGTATTCATGCAACATTTGTGAGGATGAAATTAGACAGAACCACTAGTTTTATTTAGTGATAGAACGAACCACCAGAGGTTTGGGTTTGGACTTATTCAAACATTCCCAGACATTTTATAATGAATATACACCTTAAGGTATTTTGCAAAGGTTTACCATCATTCTCAATGTGAGGAAACTTCGCTTGAGTGGCAAGGGAGCTGCAAGATTCGAGTGTGAATGAAATTTCAAGATGACCAGTTGACAACAGAGGTCGACATTTTGGGTCGCCCGCACTCACCCTCACCCTCACAGCCACACTCACCTAAGCCCCTCACTTACCCTCACCCTCACAACTACATTCACCTTCAGTCCCTCACTAACCCTCATCCTTACAGTCACACTCACCTTCAGCCCTTCACTCACCCTCACTGAACCTCACGGCCCTCACGCACTCATGGCCCTCACGCCGCTCACGCCGCTCACGCTCTCACCGCCCTCACGGTCCTCACGCACTCATACCCCTCACGCCCCTCACGCACTCATGGCCCTCACGCCACTCACCGCCCTCACTCACTTATGGCCCTCACGCCACTCCCCGCCCTCACGCCCCTCACGCATTCACCGCCGTCACGGCCCTCACCCACTCATGGGCCTCACGCCCCTCACGCGCTCATGGCCCTCACGCCACTCAGGCCCGCTTCAGATGGGGCAATTTCGCCCTGAAACTTGACGTCGCAACACCAGCAACATGGGCCTCCCGCGTTCACACGCAGCAACCAACTGCTGCAATTTGCCATCTTCATCATGAAATTGCATTTTTCTTGCACCATTGAGACAACAATTACGCGCTGTAAACGTGATCTTTGTGCATTTAAATCTCGTTGAGAATACTAATGCATCTTTCTAAAACAGTTTATTTCCAAAAACGATCAATTTCAAACCAGAACCAAGTATTTTGTTATCATCGCCGCCACGAGGTGTCACGTGAAAATATCGCGTCCCTGATTGGATGCCGCCGCTTCAAACGTCTTCGAATTGCTCCGAGTTGCTCGCTTGTTTCGAACCGGACCCGATCCCAGCAATCCGTGTCGATCTAGGGAAAGCTAGGGAACAACCCGCCAGCAACACCGAAATTGCTGAGAAAGTTGCTCCGTCTGAAAGGGGCCTCACGCACTCACCGCCATCACGCCCCTCACGCACTCATGGCCCTCACACCTCTCACGCACTCACCGCCCTCAAGGGTCTCACCGCCCTCGCGCACTCATGCCACTCACCGCCCTCAAGCCCCTTACGCTCTCATGGCCCTCACACCCCTCACGCACTCATCGCCCTCACGGCCCTCATACCCCTCACGCACTCATGGCCCTCACGCCACTCACCGCCCTCACGCCACTCATGGCCGGCTCAGCCCTCACGCACTCACCGCCCTCACGCACTCACGGTCATCACAGCCCTCACGGCCCTCACTCACCTTCACACTCATGAATTTTCCTGGTTCAGAAATTCACTCACCCTCACCTCACCCGTGAAGATGGGGGTGAGTGAAGGTGAGTGAGGGCCCTCATGAGTGAGGTTTGCCGAGGTATGGTTGACAACAACGTTCAGGTGTGTTCACGCCCGGGGACACCAAGACCGAAATGTAACTGCATTGTTTGTCATGGAAGCCCACCATAAATACTATTAAATATCGAGGACATTTCTTGCTAAATGTGGATACCCGCCCGTCTACACATCTCACAGGAAAAGAAGACCAAGGAGCATGTGCTAAGTAAAAGAGGAAAATAGGCTACGGGCGCGAGCAGAGCCTAGTTGGAACCGTTGGTCGATGCAACATCAACCTTCAAGAGCCCTCCCTATGTCTAGACTGTAAATACGTTGTATAAATATCTTTTTAGACCGGAGTAATCTAAATTATTGAATAAATACTGTCGCAAAATTGTGCTCGCACGAGTATTCTTTCTAGCTTCAATTTATGTTTTTCCCTTTTCCGAGAGTTCGTTCGTCTCCACGGAACGGCTCATGTATTCCACCGGAGTCGAGGGGCCCCAAATAGGGGCGAACGTGAACGTGAGGAGCGTTACACTTAGTTCTTAGAACCCCGCGCGGAGATGTTTTGATTTATGCATGTCTGCTTTTGGGATCTCTACTTTGGAGGTGGTTTTCCTCTGTGTATAACCTTTCTGCCGTTGTACATGCTTTGTCTTGTTTTAACTGATTGTTTGAACATGGACGTCCGAAATATGTTTTGTCTTGTGTATGCGCTTGGTTTTGTCATGATGATGTTTGCTTTGGGCTTCGAGCCTCTTGATTGGTGCTTCAGAAACTTTCTGATTGGTGGACTGGAGGGCTCCAGAATGCTGTTGAATCCGATATAAACAGCTGTCAAGGGCCCACAGAGGACTTGGTTCCCGGATACCAAGCCCTGGACATCTCTCTGCCTCTGGAGGCGAACCTGTTCTAGGTCCGACCCCCCCCCCCCTCGGTTGTGAAGTCTTCCACCCGCTAACTCGCAAACGTGGGACCCCTTAAGCTGTGGAGGAGTTCGGCTCGCCCGTCTTTGTGTGGATCCTTGTTTATCGAGTTTGGCTGTGGTCGGGGCACCCGCTGAAGGTGTGGTCGAGGTGGACGGCAGGGGAAGTCACCAGAGGTTGGAAGTATTTCCCCGAAAGTGTAATTTCTTATCTGTGTATTCTAGTATTTAACTTTATGTCAATTATTTATTAAATATTTATTTGGACTATCCGAGCCAAGTGAAAAAGCCCCATTTCTACGCGACAATGCATTCGCCCCAGGCTCTTTCATACTCCATATCTCACTTGAAATTACCATCATAAAAAATGCCTACATTCGTTGTTCATAACATAGCTCCATACATGCATTTTTTTTTTTTTAGAAAAACCGTTAATGAGTCACTTGCCCACTGTTGGGACATTACGCTTGAGTATTTTTTTCGCGACTGAGTTTACCACATGCGTTCTTTTGGCTAGAGAACCTACACAAATTGTGACACGGGCGGGGCGGTCCTTATTGTAAAATCAGTTTATTTATTGTAAACGAACGCCAGTTAGTCATTAGTTTCGAACTGATTGGCAATGAGACGACGGGATGGTTCGCCACTTTCTCGCGGTCCTGTCAATCCACTTTTTTTTTTTGTGTGTGTGTGTGTGATTGGTAGGATATTGCCAAGTGCGTTGCCGAGCGATCGCGTGCGTGGCTGAAGGGTTAACGCGCTTGACTCTCGCGCGGAAGGTCTGAGTTCGATTCCAGCGACTGGAATGTATTTATTCTTTCAACTTGGCGTTCTCGTGAGTTCCAGGACATTCTCGTCTGATCAATTTCCGAATGTTGTACGCGCCGAACGTTCTAGGCCGAATGCTCCAGAAACCTATACGCGGTTACAAAAGGTGCTCCGCGTGGCGAGCCGCAGACAGTCTCGCTTTAGCGCTCGATCCTGCTGTTTCGCGCTGACATCAACACCTGCGACGCTAGCGTTGTTCTATTTTATTTCGGGCACAAGTTCGCCCCATTAAACGTTTAGTTTCTTCAGTTATTCTTCGTCTCAACACTTGGCATTCGTGACAATATGGTATGAGCTAGCAAAACACAACATGCCTCAAAATTAATTGGCTGACCATTGACGTTACGGCTGATTTTCTTCTCACTAAGCACAAGGCGAAGCAACGTTGAGGCATGCGTATGGCAAGCAAGCGATATGCAAACGTGCACACCGTTTTTGGTCGTGTGATTTAGGATCAATTCGAGTACAATATTGCTGTAATAATGTTGTGAGCTGGGCTAGCTGGTAGTTGTTAAACATTAGTAAATAAAACAACGCAAAAAGGTACAAAAAGCGACAAACCGGACAGGAGAGTGCCCTGACTCGCAGCTGTGTTTTTACTGATAGACAAGGAGAATGAAAACACATTGTTCCCCGCGTTCACACGCACGACTTCTGGCCATAATATCTCTCATTACGGCACGCGCTGGGCCTTTATTGTTAGTTTCAGAAATTCCAGTTCCTTACTAGACAACGCCACTCACGCTGTGTTAATGCAGTTTCTTCTACCACTGTGAAAGTAGAATGCCTCGAGCACCTCACGTATCACTATTTTTTGCGTCTTCCTGAATTGTGGCGGTATTAAAAGACGGTTCGGACCGACACTCTTTACAGTGAACTTAAAAGTGTCCTCCCACTGTGTCTTTGAGAGAGTACCCGTGCTCGCGGAGTCTATCGGTCAGGCCAACGTTGGTTCAGGCAGCGTCCCTTTTGTCCAACGCAGGTGCGGCCGCAGTGAAGGGGAATGCTGTACACAACGCTGGTGGCACATATGGCAAAAACGGCTTGGCGTGCTTCCTGCTGCACGTGTTCTTTTTGATTCCTTTGGCCTTCGCGTTATCTCTGGGACAAATCTCACTCGTTTTTTGCGGGGCTGAAAAAAACACTGAAATTCCGTAGCGGTTTCCCACGTTTATTAAATTATGTGAAACTCTGTGTAAAGATGGGATGACCACTGGTCGCTTTTTTTCCACACTACGTTTTGTGGACTGGCTGCCCTTTGTTTTCTTCAGCAGTGTGCCTACCACGTCTGACAGTATTGTCAATAGATAGTCCGCTTTTTTGAGTCTGTCAGTTTGCAACTTGAAGCTGTACCCTAGAGTTTGAAAGCAGGATGCCTTCAATGCCGAGCCTAGACATGTGAAAGCAATGCCCCTCTTTACAATTATCGAGTGCGCCGACCTGTAATTAAGAATACCTTTTTTATACCTTGGACTGTACTTGCAGCAGACATGGAAGTCTCCTAACTTGATGGAAATCTCCAAGTACTGGAGCACACCTTCTTTTGGAATTTCAAAGGTGAACTTACGCCCCCGACCCCCATCGTTTTGGATTGCCTTCTTGATAATTGTGCCGCTTAACACTCTTTTGATGCGACAGTCCACATCACCCAATTAAATGTAACTTAAAACGGGGGTGATATGTGATGGAATTAATACTGACAACCTCAGAGAAGACAGACACAAGGGCGCTCCATCGTTTCGAGAAAGACCTCTTTCTCTTCCTTTTTTTGTCGTCCGAAAGCTCGCGCAACACGAATCACACACACAAAATACAACAGGGGGCAACACAAGAGCCAATACACACCCCCGACTTTGGCCGGTGTCACCCTTCACGCCACCCGACTATCATTGACTGCAGGTAGAGTAGTAACATCACCATGACGCTTTCCACCGGCACACCCCTACCACTTCTGAAAGCCGGTTCTCCATTACCTTCAATGCACCGCTTCACTGATGCTAACAGTCTTTCGTGCGGCAAGGAGTAAGAGCGATCTTCCACAAGTATACTAAAGGCTTCCCTCTTCCCCAGACCTCATACCTGGAGATACTCCACCAGCTCCTCCGAGTTGAAAACTCGGAAAAGGTCCTTGATACTCCAAGAGGATAACTGTTTCGGGAAGTATGAGGACAGCTGCCTTTGCCAACTTCTATTTTCCGTTACAATGGCTCAATAAGGGCATGATTCTTTGCGCGTTTTAGCGCTGAAGAATACTTCAAGATGTATACGTTCCGCCATTCCTACCCTCCCCGCCAGCTGGGTTAGAGCTAGGTGCTTACACAGATCTTTTGCTCAATCTCAGATTTTCTTCAGGTAAATATGTACCGGTCAGAAAAATTTTTATAGCCTCATTTGCTTTTTCGTTAAACATGCCCGTCGATAACACTAGAAAATGTCCTTGTTTTCCTGATAAGATGACACGTAGTCCCTGATTTGAAATCACTCGGGTAGTTGCTCTGGTGTCACCGAATCAACCTTTAAATCGAAAGGTGAAGTGTGTCGAAAAGCATGGCTTTGCCAGACATGTAGAACCGCTATGTTGAGGGGCAATGAGAGCGAAAACGGAAGCAAGAGGAGACAAACTGGGCAGCTGTAGTTCTTGGAATACACCAGAAACTTAGCACCTTTGTGGAACTAAAGGATCCTGCCTCGGCGATCTAAGTGTCCGTAAACATGATGTCGACGCAGTATGACGAAATTCTCAAACAGATGCGCCAACAGGACAACGAGAGAAAGAGATATTAATAAAGAGTAACAAACATAGGAAACCGCGAGAAAGTAAATGGGCAGCAAATTGTGCAGGACCTGAATCCGGTCGAGTGGAAAACGAGAAAGATTAATCTCGAAATCCACGAAATTCCGGCCTCTAAACGAGAATACCTTTGTAACAAGGTAAACCAACTGGCTGAAAATCTGGGTGTACCCGTGCTCTCTGATGGTGATGCTGTGACGTTACACATGTTGCCATCTCGGGCAGGTAAAGTTCCCAGCATCATTTAGCGCTTTACAAAAAAGTTAACCCGGGATCAGTGGTTCGAAAAAAGGAAATGGTTAGATCAAACTGGCAGGGATGGCTGCATTCTTCAAAGCCTGACAAGACAAAATCGCGCCATACTCTGGGCAGCTAAGCAATGGGCGAAACAACATGACTATCGCTACTCGTGGCAGGGGAATGGGAAAATCTTGGTAAGGCGAAAGGAAGGTGACGGAGCTGTTCCTGTCAAGTGGCAGATAAAGTTGAAACTCTTGGCGTGAGAATTTTTTTTTTTTTTGCAATTCTTGCTTTTTGCGTGCGTTTTTTAATTTTGTTTATGAATGTACAAAACTGCCTTATTCCCTTTGAACTAAGGTCTTACTTAGGTCAAGAATATTCCAGTTCTTACGAATGTATTCATTGAAATACTCGGTCCGCTCGAAACAAAACTGTGGAACTTAGTTTGTTCATTAATGAGTTTCGTTTTTTTTTTTTTTATAGGCGTTATTGTGTTACCAGAGACGTGTTATACTGACCAAAGTGCCGTTTTGAATTGCCAATGTAGAAGAGCGATGTTTAAAGAGATAAACTGGTCGTGGAGGGGATGTGTCACCAATGGTTATGAAAAATACCGCAGCGAAATTGTAGAAGAATTCTCATGCGTGAATAAATACTTTAAAGTGTAATCTTTGCTTGTGAATCATAGCGTGATATCTGTATTTTAAAGACCGCCGGGTGGATGTATAACACCGTTTTTTTTGCTAGACATATTTCAGTTCGCTTAATGAGAACAAGTATAACATTATCCTTGAGGGAGATTTTTTTTATTCTTACTGTTAGCAATATGTGGGTCGTTACAGACGTGGTATGTACATATAATAAAGAAACGAAGAATAAAAACCATTATGCACATGTAAAACAAATAGAAATCAGAATTTAAAAAGAAACGCAAAAAAGGCATTTGTAGAAAAGATCATAAAAGTCACATATCATCGAACAATATACTTTTTACATCTTTCACAAAATCACACGCACATTTGTTAAAGTCATAGTGTCATTGGAAAACTGATCCTATTTGTTTATCGCCCTCGGAAAGCAACTAAATTTAAAACAATTATTTTTGATAAACGGTTCTCAAATATGCAAACTGTTACGGTGTCGCGTGGTTTCACCGTAGCGCACATCTATATAATTATCCTAATAGATTTTAGCTAGTCCGTGAAGAATTAAAAATATGATTTTGAGGCGGTCACACTTTGTTCCCAATTGAAGAGCAGGAACTTCGGCAAGTTTACAAAGTTCAGTCGGGGTATGAGCGTAACTATATTTATTAAAAATAAATCTTGAGTAAGCCGCTGAATTTTATCCAGTTTACAGTAGTTAGTAAATGCGCACGATGTCCCATACAATTTTTGCGTACTCAGCTACAGGTCTCACCAAAGTTTTGTTGGCTAAGGTTTTTACTTCAGGCGTAGCACTTGCGAAATTTCTTCTAAGATACCAAAGCGCCCGATTTGCTTTTTGGAAACATTTTCTACGTGAGTATTTGTCATGCTGTAAGCTGTTGAAGAAAGGTGGAAGAAGAGCGGCGAGGCTCGGGTTGGAAGAGCTCGCGGCAAGCACTATTCGGCTGCGATCCGAACAAGCGAACGGCTGTGCTCGGCGATGCTCCGAGCAGGCACCGGCGGGCTGAACTACAGATTCAACGGGGCCTGGATACCACTACAGCACTTACATCTTCTACGGTTAGCTGACCAATTCCCGAAGCGACGGACTTCGACGGTAAGCTGACCAATTCCCGAAGCGACGGACTTCGACGGTGAGCTGACCAATTCCCGAAGCGACGGACTTCGGCGGCGAGCTGACCAATTCCCAAAGCGACGAACTTCGACGGTGAGCTGACCAGGTCCGGAAGTGACGATCTTCGACGATCGACCAAGAACCCGAAGGTTGTGTTCAACTTCAAACCTACCGTCAACGGGACTGATTGTAACATGAACCTCTTCACTGCAACTGTACGTTTGTAATTAGTTGGGCTAGTCTTCTTTTAACATACTTTTTTTTGATACATCGACAGTGTGTCCCGATGCCTCATTTGGTGGTCTGACCATACCAGAACCCTATACAGTATTCAGTCGCAAATCGTTGGTAAAGGCCAATCCGAAATACTTATATTCAAGTGCACCATGTAGTTTGATATCATCTATAAAGTAATCAAACTTTAAAAATTGATTTTTTCTAGTATTGACATAAAGACCGATTTTAGAGAGTTTAACACCATTTGCCATTTGTCGCGCCATGTTTCATTTTAAGTCTATTTTCGTTCGGTGTAATTTGATCTTGTGCATTTTCTATTTTATTAGACAATAAGCAATCATCAGCGAATACTTTCATAGGGATTGATATTCCACAGCGTTTGCCATCTATAAATATTAACAAGAAAAGCGCATCTAACACACTACCTTGTGGCACTCCCGAGGCAACAGGGGCAGCTGTAGACACGCAGCCACCAAACTCGACAAATTGTGCCCTTGAAGAGAGGTAGGACTGAAACCAGTTTGTAGTCGTTTGGTTCTTAAACAAAGCTTCAATTTTAATAATAATTTGGGATGATACACTTTATAAAATGCTTTTGCGACGTCTAGAAATATTATATCAGTTTGATCATGCACCGCTTCAATGAGTTGGGTTGTTGTAGAGACACATTTACGGGGGGAATCAGTGAAAGTACTTATACAAAAGATTCTGATCATTAATGAATGTTAAGAGATGTTTGGATACAATATGTTCAACATGTTTTGAGCACGTACTAGTAAGAGATATACGGCGGTAGTTTTCGGCGCTAGAAGCGGAACCAACCACCTTTGTGGTTAGGAATAATTTTGGCCGTTTTCAGGTTTATGATACGGAACCACTTTTTATAGGTGACTGGGAAACTATTGTTAGGTACTTAACGATACTCAGAGTATCGTTTAAAAAATTTGTGAGGCTGACGTCATTCACTAAAGTTGTGAGGCTGACGTCATTCACTAAAGTTGTGAGGCTGACGTCATTTAAATAAGCCCGATAATTCATGTTTTAGATCTGATATCTCCCCGTTTAACGTGTATCTTTAAAGGGGTACTCCGTCGATTTCTTCATGGTCCCCGATTTGCTTGAAATTTTGCTAAACTCGCCAAACAACATCACCAAAATAGTATCCCAAATATTAGGTCAAAATAATTTTTTTTCACGAAGGTATTGAATTTACAATTTTGGTCCTCACCGTGTTTTTCAAACTGAAAGTCTCTACTGGCAACAATGAAAAAGTGACGTCAGTGGAAGGCAGGGGTTCACTCTTTGGACTGTAGAATTTGTTCCCAACTGTTTTGAAGCAGTTTCATGGTGTCAAATGAATGCTTTGGAAGCTCGCTCCAGGACCCGCGCTTCAGCACGGAACAGATGATCGGCATAATCTATTTTTTAAAATGCTCGACCGACTGGCAAGCTTGCCTTCCACTGACGTCACGGCACTGAAAAGAGCGGGTATATTTGAATGTTGTTTTTTGCATCATTTTCATTTGCCGATTTCGCAATAACTATTATGAATTTCACGGTACTAAATAGCATAGCACAAAGGGTAAAGGCCGGGGAGTCAGAAAATATAGTTACTTGAGGCAGCTCAAAAATCGCCGGAGTACCCCTTTAATGTAGGTCTGCAGTCTGGGGTCTTCCTTAAAAAATCTAAATTATAAAAAAAAAATACAAAAATATATTATAAAAATCTTCATAAAAAGGCGATAAGTACGACATCAGAAATTATAAGCCGATTTCAGTATTATTAGTTTTTTTCTATGGGCTTTGAAAAAATCTTGCCTTCATGACTGACGAAGTTTGCAGACAAAAATGACATAATCTCTCCATCGCAGTATAAGCTTTGCAAGGGTCGATCTACAGAACTTGTCCTCCTAGAGGAAAAAAAAAGAAAAAAAAATACATTCTGCGAATTTTCGTGGATAAGAAAAATGACACTTGGCGTCTTCATTGATTACACTAAAGCCTTTGATTATTTAAATCATAACCTCCTCATAAAAGAAAAAAAAACAAAAAAAAACATATGGGTTACGTGGAAACGCGTCAGCTTTCATTTCGTCCTAACTTGCCCGTTGTAAACAGTACGTTCATATTAACGGTTATTCTTCAGACATTAGACAAATCGCATCCGGGGTTCCACAAGACAGAATTCTAGGTCATTTCTTGTTTAATTTATACATTAGCGAAATTTTAAGCGTAAATAAAATAGAAAATATATAGTTTAGGTCGACAACACGAGCCTTTTTTTTACAGGTGACTCCTGTCTTGAACTAGTAAATAGGGCTAATCATAATGTCCTGTAGCTGGGTAGCTGGAGCCTATCGAACGCCTTAAAATACATGCGAACAGAACCAAGGCTCCTTTGTTTCAACTAAAAAATGAAAGCCATTTACAACTCCCTGTAACCCAAAATTAGAGCCCAGCTCTTGAGGAGGAGTAGGGAAGGGCACTGAGGGGGGGGGGGGGGGGGGGTGTCACGTGACCTTGTGGGGGTGTTCACGTGAACTTGGGGGTCGCGTGACATCGGGGGGTCACGTGACCTCGGGGGGAGGGGATTTTCCGCTAGATTTAGCGAGGACACTTTTCCGCTAGATTTAGCGGGGAAATTTTTCCGCTAGATTTAGCGGGGAAATTTTTTCCGCTAGATTTAGCGGGGAATTTTTTCAGCTAGATTTAGTGGGGAAATTTTTGCGCTAGATTTAGCGGGGAAATTTTTCCGCTAAATTTAGCGGGGAAATTTACCCATAATGCACCGCGCGGTTGCGCCGACGGCGACGCCGACGTTGCTCAAGCCGGAAACGGGCGCATAAGAGCTGCGCTCTAAAAAAATAGAAATGCTTCTATCACAACATACATCGTGTTGGTTTCGACCAATATAGAGGTTTCCGCTAGCCCTAAAACATCTGGTATTATATTTACTGAATGAATGACTTGGGATGATCATGTAAATCATATTCTGGCTAAGTTGTCATGGTTGTTGGCATAGTATACCGTCACCGCTATATTCTGCCAGCAAGTATTAAAATAATTATCTATATATTATTATTTCTTTCGCATGAGCTCTATTGTCTTCTTGTCTGGGGAAATACTACGAATGCAAATCTAAATAAGATAGTTGTGCTTAAAGACCGACGACCAGTTGGCGCTTTCCACTTTTCCCTCGCTTCCTCCTCGCCCCCCTTCTACCGTGTCCACCGTTGCCTGTTTCTTCCTCCCCGTGGTGAGGAGGATCTTCTGCCTTGCAGAATCTCGAGGCTGGTCGTCGGCCTTTAAGAAAAAGATATTGCGAATTACAAGGAACGTTCCATATGATTCCCCTTGCAGATCTCTTCTTGAATGTTTAAATACATTTCACGTGTATAATTTATATAAACACCGTTTATGCCTAAGTTACAAGTAAAATATCATGAGTAATGTATGTCATATTATCTAACTAGCATCTCTGACAATGAGATTTCCTACATATCCCACTCGCAACTTAGAAAACTCGAAACCGCCTAATTTCAGAACAACTTACCTTGAGCAGATGTAATCGCACGTACTTCCTAACCTACTCAATTCTCTGAATACCCTAAATATGCTATTTTTAACACCCACGCCGAAAGAAATTCGATCCTGTTTTAAGAGTGTCATGTCATGAATATGACCAATCGAAGTTCTACTTAATGGCCTGTTGTGTGTCTACCTATTGTATATCTGTTCGAAATAAGCTGAGTAACAATTTATTATCAGTGCTGAATCGTGTTCTCTATGTCCCTGAATAAGTATTTCTGTTGCTATAATTATTCTTTTTTTTTTATAATCGAATTGTTAAAAATGATTTTTCGCCGTTCTACAATGTCATGTTTTGAATTTTTGGCTTGATTCATTTCGTTCTTTGTGTTTTGACCAATATTCTTTTTTTGTTATGTGTTCTTTGCTGCCACTGGTAGGAGGGTGGACGAGAACAAATCAAGATGCATTTATGCAGCTTTTTTCCTCCGTCTCCTTTTATCACGAATGTTGTGTGATAAAAAATAAAATTTATTTATTTATTTACTAATATTAAAAAGAACACACGCAGTAGGAAGCACGCCAGGTCGTTGGGGTCATGTGCCACGGGCATTGTGTAAAGCATTCCCCTCTCGTGCGGCCGCACATACGTTGGGCAAACGGGACGCTGCCTGAACGATAGGCTCCGTGAGCTCAGATACCCTCTCGGAGCCACAGAGGCAGGACACCTTTCAGTTCACTGTAAAGAGTGCGCGTGCGAACCGTCTTTTAATACCACCACAATTTTGGGAAGACACAAAAAACGTGTAATACCTGAGTTGCTTGAAGCATTCTACATCCACAGTGGTGGAAGAAACTGCATTAGCACTGCGTCAGTGGTGTTGTCTAGTAAGCATCTGGAATTCCTGAAACCGATAATAAAGATCCAGCCCGTGACGCAATGAGCAGATATCATGGCCAGAAGTTGTGCGTGTGAACGCGTGGAACAGTCTGTTTTCTTTCTCGTTGTATATCAGTAAAAATACATCTATAGTTGCGAGTCAGCGCTCTGTTCTGTCCGGTTTGTCGCTTCCTTTTGTAACTTTTTGCGTCGTTTCATTTAATTATGTTTAACAATATTATCGCCATGGTTGAACATTGCTCACACCATACAGATTTACGAAAGCAAGCTGCACCGAAAACGGCAGAAAGTGAGCGAGCTTAGTTTCTTTAATAAATATGCATATTAACATTCGAATTGCTTCGTAGAGATTAAGTGCTCAATAGTATGTTTTGGCAACTTTTCGAATCTATTCGACCCGCTTCAGGTTCGGTCGTTCTTTTGAATCTTTCGAAAACTCCGAAATCGATGCCAAATCTTGATTTGGATAAAAATTTGTCTCATCACTAGATGTATACTCTTTGTTCCCTGCTGGGAAGAGTCCAGTTGACCCCACACGCTTAAAGTGGCACGCATAATGCTAGCGGCATACTGCACAAAGGTAGCAGAACATCTTTTCTTTTCACAATAAGAAACACCTGCATTCAAGCTCGGGTGCATGTAAGCTTCCAGCAACACATATTTTTGTATCCTCTTGAGCACATCAACACTGATACGTCTCTTAAGTATACCTTGGCGGTCCTCGAAATCCCTTCAACTGGTCATCTGTGCAAGTAGGTAGAGGTGCTGTGAAACCAGATAAGGGCTTGGGTATTTCCTTCTGAGGTTTGAAGAAGTGAATGGCCCGCACAGGAGTAGCCTGCATGTAACATATACGACTACGTAATTAAACACCATTTTGACTTTCTTTTATATCTCACACATGACTTTGCATTAAGTAGAAAACCTAATAAGACCCATGTGCGCAAAGTGCAACAGAGAAAAAAACGGAATAAAGCAATTAGCCGATTTCTTCTAGACGCACGCCTTCCTCCACACGGTGTTTCCGTTGGTTCAGGATTGTTGAGGACATACTTCACGCCTGCCTCGACGTTGAAAACAAGTGCCGCAACGTGGCTCCAGCATTCGCCAAGGCTAGAAGTACAGCTAAGAAAATCTGTGAAACATCCCCCACATACCCCAATATGAAGGCAATATACAGTCAACTACATTTTCTTTTCCGCGAGCTCAAAATTTTGCTATATTTTTTTTTAAATATCGGTTCACATTATGGCAGTCATTTTATTACTCTGTCCTGGGTTAACTATAGATGTCATTCACCAGCTTGCCTGCGTCATTTTCCTTTCCTCATCGATAGCGTGTATATTTTGCGGGCACGGAATTTTGTGACCGGGAGTGTTATGCTTTCAATTCATGAACATTGGATATTGACTCGCGTGATATATATTTGGCGATAATTTTCAAATCAAGAAATCTGGAAAAGTTAGGTCCTCGCTTTCAGCCAGGTTGATTGCGGTACAAGCACTAGACCTCGGGTGATCAGCCCGTCGTGACTAGCCGCAAGCGATCAGAATGTTGCGTTCTGTATGGTGTCCCAACTCACCAGGCTCGATCTAAAATGGACCGTAAAAATCGACGCCTGCACGTAGCAATCTAAACTTTTTGTCAAAGCTGTATTGCACGGGTCGGTTTTCTTTTTGCAAAATTACAAAGCGTAGCTCCCTTTCTGTAAAACATAGGTTCGAAAAAGCCTGCCAGGGTCAAAGGCGGATGGCGACGGAGAGGACCAAGTCGAGTTGCGGTTGGCGTTTGGCGCGCCTATTGATAGATGGCGTCGGGAGCAGCGTTCGAACGTGTAGCCGACCAGCGAAAGAAAGCAGACGACACGCAGATTTTTCTTTTCCTTTGAGTTTTGCTTTCATTGTCCGCATTTATTTTTTAACCAAACGTACCTTACAAAAAAGATTATGTTCATTCTAATAAACCACGGTGCTCGCGAGCAGTCTCGATTAGAGTTCCTGTATAGGCTCCCACGGTAGCCAGAGTTGCGCGTCTGTTTCCTACGGGCCGCCGCGCCGCTATTTGCCGAGATTCGATCACGTGAGGAGCAGATTGAATTGCCGTGAAGGAAAGTAGACGTTGTACGCACCCCGACGTGCGTTCACCTGCGCGCCTGGAACGCGCGGCACCGCGCTATTCGCCGAATTCAGTCACGTGAGGAGTAGGCTCCGAATGCCGTGCAGGAAAGCCGGCGCTACGGGGATGAACGCGCAACTCTGGCTCCCTAACCGCTCATTCACACTGGAAGCAGATCCTCGTCCGCAAAGCGGGTGCGAACGCGGTTGTATAAAAATCCAATACAATTATCGAGTGCGCGTGCAATTGTACTGGATCTTTATACAACCGCGTTCGCAACCGCTTTGCGAACGCGGATCCGCCTCCAGTGTGAATGAGCGGTTAGGGAGCCTATAGAGGAACTCTCGTCTCGATAAGGAGGTAGCGCTATCTATCAATACAAGCGCCAAACCCGCCCCGCTACTCGACTTCGTCGTCTGCGTCGCCATCCGCCGTTGACCCTAGCAAGTTTCTTGGCCTTTGTTTTACAGAAAGGGAGCTACGCTCTGTAATTTTACAAGAAAAACCCGACCTGTGAATTACACCTTTGAGGAAACGTTTAGATTGCTACGTGCAGGAGTCGATTTTTACGGTCCATTTTAGATTAGGCCGGGTGACTTGTGACACCCTATACAGGGTGTCACAAAAAAAAATACAGGGTTGTGTTTTTTTGCTGCAGAAATAGACTAGGCATCCCCGAACGCTCATTTTCCGCCCAAATGTAGCCCTAGAGGTCACAACCAGATGCCAAAGTTTGTGGGAGCCGAGGATGAGAGACGAGGCAGAGGGCACGTGACAGGCGGCCGGCGGAGAAGGCACGAGCTGGCGCGAGACAGTGCGGGCTGAGCGAGGCTGGAGCTGTCCAAGAACGCCGGAGGCGGGCTACCTGGCCTGGCCCATGGCGAACCCCAAAGCGGTCCACCAGCGAGATCTGGAGCAAGACCGGTGGAAACGGCGAGCCCTGGCCATATGACCTGGGCTATGACGATCCCGGCGTGGTTCCGCAGCGAGACTCGGGCATTGATAGCCCGGGACAGCCAGCCTACGCAGCGCTGGCGTGGGAAAGGCGATCCGCAGGCCTGGACACGGACTCCGACTGTGAGCTTTGATCGACGGGCGACAAGGGTCGGCGTGCCTTGATTTCCGGCTCTCGACGACGGGCAACCGGGAGGTACAGAAAACCCATTCGTTGTCTTCTCGTTGTGTTATGTAACTCGCTGGGTGACGGGCGGAGCGCATACCGATCGGACGGCGATTATTAGTAGAAGGACCTCCGTAAAGAACCCCACATTAAAGTGGCGCCCAACGTGGAGCCCGTTCGGTATGCCTCTGCTTCTAGTCGTCCCCAGGGAGACCCATGGATCCGTTAAGCGGGTTGTTCAGTAACGCAAAGGATGCCCGTTGAGACAAAGCGTGTTGGGATTTCGGCGACTGGTCTCACACCAGAGTTCAGCAGGTGTCTTCTCGAATCGAGTACTTAAAGGTCTCGATGGAAGAGTTTGCGGACGCGCTTTCTCGGGTACCTCAGAATAGTGGTTGGCAGAAGGTGACGCAACCGGGGGGAACACGAGGAGCGCGGTTAAGATGCAAGAAAGTCGTCTTCGGAGGCAGAAGAGCACCATGGCATGTTCGCAGGAAGGGAGGATACCGACAAGGCACGGGCAAGTCAACCAAGAACAACGACTGAGACAGCCAGGCCCACAACCAAGGCGCCGAAACAGTAAAACGTTTTGAATCTATTTTTGCTCGTGTGACTTCTTAAAAGGCGGACCAGGCAGGGACCGATTGGGCAGCAGTTTAGTAGAGCGACCCACAAGTTTCAGCCCGATCCGATACTTTATTCAAAAGTTATAAGTTATTTTCTGAAAATTTCAATGGGAAAATGGCGGCCGACGGAGTTTTTGAATACATGGTGCTCTATGGGCACCAGAAACTGAAAACGGGCAAAAATAGGCTCCGTTTTTCCATTGAAATTTTCAGAAAATTCCTATTAGCTTTTGAATAAGGTATCGAATCGGGCTGAAACTTTATCATCTGGGGTTGACCTCTAGCACTACATTTGGGCGGAGAATGAACGTTTGGCGATGCCTATAGTTTATTTTTTCAGTAAAAAAAAAAAAGAAAAAAAAACCTTGTATATCTTTTTGTGACACCCTGTACTTACCCAGCCATGCAGGTGCAGTTCGCTCGTGAAACTGCACCTGTATGACGCAGTTTCAAGCCCGTATCAGGGTTTGCTACGCGCATGCACCTGGGTCTACGGCGTGTGGAAACCGTCTGCTTACACCTCACAGCGCACTAAAAGAGACACACTTCAAAAGTTCACTCACACAAAGAAAGAACACTCACACTGTGCTGACTCTTAGGTTTGTATTGTGCTTCCCCCTTCCTCTTCTTTTACTCTTATATATAAAGAACTAACTCAAGCTACGGCTGATATATAGGTAACTTTTTCTAAATAATCGAATTCTTTTTTTTTTTTTGTCAAGCTATCAGAGGGGTGCTAACACATGAGCTTTCTAGCGTGACAGTGTTCGCGGTTTCTACGATTTCTCGCTTCAGTTTGTTATGCTCGTGCCCAGTGCGGCGAAATTCGGCCAGAAGTGGAGAACACCCGCATTCTCGGTAATAGGTGCCTAGATGACCTGAGTCGGCCTTGATGCCGTTGTTACTGTGTTCCCGAGGTCAGTCGTTGACACATCGTCTTGTTCTAACAAACTGACAAGAGAAGTCATAGAAACTGCGAACATTGTCACGCTAGATAGCTTATGTGTTTGCATCCCTTCGATAGCATATATATATACTATTGTCATATCAGCCGTAGCTTGAATTAGTTCTTTATATATAAGAGTGAAATAACATAAAGAGGACGCACAATACAAATCAGAGTAAAGAGTCAGCGCAGTGTGAGTGTTCTTCCTTTGTCTTAGTGAACATTTGAAGTGCCTCTGTTCTTGTGCGATTTGAAGTGTAAGATAGGACAGATAAGACGAAAGCAATACTTTTTCGATCCAAAAATACAGTGTTTTTATCTACTCAAGGGCTCTCTCTCCAAAAAGGGGATACTGACTTTGTACAAAATTAGAAGGCTCTTGGTGTGATATTTAATGAGTACATGAGCTGGCAGACTTTCAAAAGTTGTGGGCATTATTTATAAATCCCGACATATATTACCCCTTTCCGTCTAAATCCTTCTCTATAACTCACTCTTTTACTCTTGCTATAATTACTGTTTCCTTGTTTGGGGTAGCACAACGGTTACAAATATGAATCCCTTGCATGTTCTCCAGAAGAGAATATTCCAAATTATGTGCAATGCGGAGATCAACGCTCGCACATTACGACTTTTCAAAAACCTTCGTATAGTTCCAATTACAGAGCATCACAAATATAAACTTCTTCTAACATATCAAACGTCTGTAAGGCATAATCAACTTGTTTTTCTATCAATCGCCAATATGAAGTGGAGGGTTCCTGCATATGCAGGCCATTGTGTTGACACATGGTCAACGCCTCGCTCGAGAACAGGCTACGGCCTCCAGGTGCTGCAGTACTCGTTGCCTAATGTTATAAATAGTACACATAGATTTGGCACGGATTTGATGAGTTTGAGCAGAAAGGATATTCGTTCATGGTTTTTCTAGTGTTATTTGTGCCTATTCTTGATGGGACCTGTATGTCAGATCTTTTTTTTTTTTTTCTGTTTAATGTTGTGTGTTTTGCTCCTATGTAAACCTTGTTTTACGGGTCACTATACTCCGTTTCACCTTATGTTGTACCTCGTAGCGTTGGGAGCTGCTCTTAACGCACGAGAGCATGTGCCGCCGAGATGTGCCCAAGAGTGAGGAGGTCGGGCTTGTAGCCTTTCCTGCGGTACATCATAAGGTGAAACAGAGTACAGTATATAAAATAGTTTATCTTGTTGCTGGTGGGGAGCAGAAACACTGTCAAGCGACAACAGTCTGCTTTTTTTTCTCCCTCCCTTACTCCCCTAGAGAGAAACAATAAAGCTGAAGTTGAACTCGCCCAAGCTGAAGAAAATGACCGTCTGGTTTGCTTCGACAGTGGCCGTGAGCAGGATTACCTTCACTGTTCTTCCGGGTGAGACAGCGTGGAC
Organism: Ixodes scapularis; assembly: GCF_016920785.2. NCBI lineage: Eukaryota > Metazoa > Arthropoda > Arachnida > Ixodida > Ixodidae > Ixodes > Ixodes scapularis. The sequence goes on along the minus strand of NW_024610240.1, from coordinate 68,005 downwards.
GTCTTGAACCATTGATGAAAAAGTTGTGCTCTTCAGATACTTTAAAACTTCTAAATTCTTCCTTCGTGTAATAGCAGGTGCCTTCTACGAGGTGCAGGTAAATGTCCGCTGCCGTCACTGATGGCCACAACCGGGCGCTCCCCGAGAATGCGAAGCGTCGGAAAGCATTGTTCAGCAGATCCGGGAGCCCTTCGCCTTTCAAAACAAGCCTCTCACGATTCGGCGGCCGTGCGACATCGTCCAGCTTCTTAAAAGAGTCACTAGACATTCGAACGGACGCGACCACAGTGAAAATCAACACAAACACATTTGCCGAAACTCGTCACCGACTGAGATGCCCGAGCAAAAGTACGACCGGAAGTATGAAGCCGGAAGTTTCCGGGGGCGCAGGGGTCACGTGGTACCAGCGTTTGTTGGTAAACACGGAAGGGGTGTATGCTCGATGTCTGGCAGGGTGTGGTTAGTACACGGAAGTCCGGAGAAGAGCCCGAGTCCGTGTGTGGAAGTTCTGGCACGTCATTAAGCTTCCTGGAAGGCCGTTTGTTACAGGGATGAGCAGCCACCACGAATATTTCAGAAAATAATAGCCCTAGCTGTACCCGTAAGGAATATCACAGTCCCTGTACGTCGCGGGACCGACCTCAATATTTAAAGTCAATTTATACATTCGGTCATGAGTGTACTGCTGAAGATCCTGCCTTCTCCACGAAAATTATTTCTGCGTAAAATGTGGCAGGACACGAAATGCTGTTCTAATATCTTTTTTTTTTTTTTTTTTTTTTTTTATTCGCAACTTTTTAAAGGCTTATTTTTTCGTTTTACTCGAACCGAAACAAGCATGTCTCGGGGAAACACTGAACCGGTAACCGATATTTAAAAACCGGAAACGAAAAACAGACGGGTTTCGTGTAATGGTATAACCACATGCGAAGCATTACTGTTTTCAGTTTGAATAAGAACCACGGCGGAATGTACTCCGGGGCCCTCGAGAGGGGTTTGGCGGGAGCTCCGAACGCGGCACCGATAAATAACCGACGTCCGAGGTTCCTCGGACCCAGGCCCCGTTGACCCCACGAGTGACCCTCACGAGAGTGCGCTGGTCACTCACTCAAGGCCGGCGTGGCCGGCGATCGGCACTGGCGCCACGTTTCTTGTGCACTTTTGCTTTCGGCGCCTTGGACGCTTCGATCCGAGGCGGACCGCTGCCAAGCCTGCGCGCCGACACCGGCTGCCGCCGAAGCACTGTTCGAGGAGTGAGCCGTGACTGAGCAGTTTTCTGCGCCACCTTCGCCTTCGGTCCAGCTCCCATCGAAAAGACCTGTCAGCAGACGACGCGATTGGCGCGCGAGCTGTCTGAGCGCATGCGCGAGGCGCCTGCCGCGCCCCTGGCGGCGGCTGTGGGAACTGGAATGGGCGGTTATGGTAGCGGTAGCGCACAACGCGGTGCGACCAGTGCCGCTCCCGTGCTCGAGAAGAACAGATGGAGAGGCTATTAAAGGCTGCCGTCCCGGATATAAGTCGCCCTGATCGCCAGATAGATGGATAGATAGCCAGATAGATCCTCTGCGGGCCTTTGGGGGCGAGCCGGCATTTTGCGCGCCTGCCCTCGCCTTTTGGGAGAGGCTCTCGCAAAGATTTCGTTTCTTCCGAGTTTTGTTTCACCGTCGATATTTTTGTTTTCCCGCGTTGTGCGGTGGGGTTGGAGAGCGCACGAGGACTTTCTCACGGGCGGTTAAGGGTCATTCAGCCACGCAAAATCAATCTCCGTCCTCCAGCCCCTCGAATAAACTGAGAAGGCGTTTTGTGAGTAGGCTAATGACGATTTATTTATTTTGGCAAACCCCCGATTTCTCGTCGGCAGGCAGTAGGATATATACACGGAAATTATAAATATGCGGTATATATTTTGGGCAGTCAGGACTTGGAACCATAGAAAATTACTGTGCGACATGTGGTCACGAAGAAAGTGGGTTCTGTTCCGTTCGTAAAGATACTGAGATAAGCATAAAGCTGTACATTTAAAGAACATATAAGAATGGCTTTTTTACATTTTTTCCAAATTGCATACTTGGAGAATAGACTTCGGAGGGAAAATTATCATACCTCTGGCGACATCCCCTGTCGTCCTTTTTGAACATACCTCCAGCGCCGACCACAGCCAAACTTAAGAAGAAAAAATTCCCAGAAAGGCAGGCCAGCCAAACTACTTCACAGCCGTAAGGGGTCCCAAGTTTGCAAGTTAGCGGGCGGAAGACAGCCGGAAGGGATCGTACTTGCAGGTTGACCTCCAGGGATAGGGTCAATCCTTGTTATCCAGGACCCAAGTCCTCAGCGAGCTTTCGGCAGCTGCTTATATCGAGTTAGCAGCATTCTGGGGCCATTCTAGGCAGCCAATCCCAGATGGTTTTCTTAGCACCAATCAAAAGGGCTTGGAGCCCCAACGCAAACATGATCATCCCCAAAACAACCGCATACACAATATGAAACACATTTTGAACGGAGTTCACAATAGCAGCTGTAAACAATACAAAACACATTCAAAGCCACGATCCCAAGAAAGGTTATACACAGATGAAAACCACCTTCGAAGCGGAGATCACGGAAGGAGACACGTACGAGACAAAACACCTCCGACGTGGGGCGTCATAAACAGGTACCGTTACAGAGCTCACGTTCGCCCCTATTTGGCCCCTCCAGACTCCGGAAGAAACCATGAGCCGTGCCGTGGAGACGACCAGTGTCGGCCGAAAGTAGCTTGCGAACCCGCGGAGAAAATGAAAACATAACGTGAAGCTTACTTAAACATGCGCGCGAGCACAACTTTGCGACAATTAATCAATCAATGTTTTTTATTAGTCAATGCATATTACAAATTATTGAAAGCCCTCAGGCTCATAGCTAATTTTGCTAGTTTGGGCCAATTTTAGTAAAATATTACGATGGCAGCGCTGATATTGCAACACTGAAAATACATAAAAACTAACAGAATGTCGGGTTAAGCAAATGTTAGGTAATATAAAAAAGGTACACATGAAATAAATTAACGCGGTCATATTGTAATAGTGAGTAAAAATAAATATGGGATAAGCAAATGAGTGTCAAGATTAAGAGAAACCTATCATATTTAGAAAAATGGGTTTTAAATAACTGCTAAAGTTATGTGAATTGATGACTGAAAATGTTGAAGTATTCTAGGTATTAGTAATGCAGAATTTCAAAAGTCGCTGATTATTAACGAAGTTTTTTTTTTATTTGTCGAGGAAATTAATAATTATGGAGTATGCTACTTCATTGAACCTCTCCTAAGTCTTAATAGGCGACATCAATATCGACCTGACCGCACCTGTAAGCGGCCCTCTTGAATTACTTGTTATTGTTCAGACATACAGATGTGTTGATACAATTCCATTGCCAACTCGAATAACATAAGAAACGGAACGCTTATTGATCTATGTATTTCAAACTGTCATACGGAGGCTGCTGGTGTCTTATCTTGTAATCCAAGTGACTGCTTACCACTATTCAGCGTTATTGTCGGCCCACCAAATTTAAAGAGGGATTCTAATAATAACGCTCCTGCGATATCTAGGGAAATTGATAATGGCTCGATTGGACTCTTCTACTACTTGCTAGCGAATGTAAACTGGGAATTTGTAGTAACCAAAACAGACTCCAATAAATCATATGATGTATTTCTAGGCCTTATACAGAGGTGTCATGGACAGGCATTTCCATGGCAAATATAAGAAGTATAAAAAATCAAGAAAACCTTGGATTTCATGTACGTTATATAAACGTACAAGGCAACGTAGTAAATTCTACGAAACGTTCATTACAACAAGAGCTACTAGTATACTACAAGAATTTAAGAAGGTGAGAAACAAACTCAACGCGGATATTAAAAAAAACAACGAAAGCTCACTACTACAAAAGCAAGTTTAGTTCGATATATGATAATCCAAGGAAAGTCTGGCAGGCTGTAAATAATTTACCTCTAAACCCCGTGCTGTTGCCCCAAAACAACTTGCAATCGAGCAGGTGACCTACTCCTGCCAATCTCTTGCAAAAAAATTTAACTCATTTTTTTAGTATCAGATTTTTCAATGTTACCTTTCACGAGTACACCTAGGTGTGAATCTTATGTTACATTACCTTTGGATAACTCAATTTTTCTAGCACCCTCTAGTGAAATAGAAGTAAACACGATTATTAAATCCTTAGGGAACAGTGTCGCCTGTGGTGAAGATGGGTTGTGCTCTAAGCCAATGAAAGAAGTTTCCTCTTTAATCTGTACACCCCTTGCACAGATTTGTAACACTCTTTTAAGCACTGGTACCTTTCCAGAAAAATGTTAAATAGCAAAAGTATGTGTAATTCATAAAGGCGGTCCTAAGAATAACATGATTAACTTTAGACCAATCTTAGTACTTCCGGTTTTCTCAAAAATATTCGAACGCGTTATTTACAAATGTTTAGGTGAATTCTGTGTTAAACAGAACATTATTACAAACAACCAGTATGGATTTCAGAAAGTGAAGTTAACGGAGATGACATTGCGAAATATAAAAAGTAAAAATCTTAGACAACATCGAAGACCAATGTTATACCATAGGTTTTTTTTTTTAGATTTCAGGAAAGAATTTGACATAATATAAAATACGACATCCTGCTCCGAAAACTACCGCTTTATGGAATAAGAGGTACTGCATCTAGCCTGATCCGCAGCTACTTAACATCTCTTCTTCAACATAAGGTCCTCAATGATGCACACTCTTCTCTAGCAAAAATTGAGTGTGGAGTACCGCAGGGATCAACTTCTCGGGCCTCTACTTTTCCTTCTTTACGTTAACGACATAATCAACATCCCAGAAATCCCTGACATAATTTTATACGCAGATGACACGAATGTATTTTTCAACGCTAACTGCTTATGTACTTTAGAGACACAGACAAACACTTGGTTGGACCAACTTCACTTGGTGTTAGTTGCTAATCAGTTAGAACTAAATACGTCGAAAACTAAGTTTATCATTTTCAGTGGAAAAAAAACTCCATTACAGCATAATTATTATATCCTTTCAAAATTCCATTATTGAACACGTCGAATCTTGCAAAATTTATTGTTGTGTGTTTCCACGAAATTTCGTATTGGATTGCCCAAGTAAACGATCTAGGAAGAGATTTCTAAATCTACTGGCTTTCTTTTTAGGTGAAGACATCTTCTTCCAAACTGGTTAAAACGGCAAATCTATACATCTATGATTCACTCGAGGCTTCGTTACTGTTTATTGGTGTGGGGGCAATTAACCACAGGGAATAATACTAAGCAATTACATTACAAAAACACGCGGTTCGGCTAATTGATCATTTTCCCCGGTTTCAATTTACTTCCTATAGTTTTAATAAACATAACATACTCATGGGAGATGACCTTTTTTGCCTAAAGGTGGCGATTTCAACTCATACTAAAATGAACTCTGATCCTGACATCTTTCACGAGACGTACCTACCCAGCAGACACATTACAACCTCAGGCACCAGCAGTTTCCAAAACCAAAAATTATAACTAATTATGGTGCTCAAAAAATTATCCTACCAGATTACAGAAATCCTAAACAAACATTATTGCGGGTATGAGATGGCCCAGGAAATCACTTCCATTTTTTATTTCAAGAAATACCTAAGGGAGCATTTTAATGTTTCTGGTGTACACACCTAGTGAGTTGCGTTGTTAATCAGTGTGATTTTTTAAATATTATTTGTCAAGCTGCAGTCTTTAACTTGGGTGAAATAATTTCTTTCTCGACTTGTACTGTGAGCTGACTTTTTATTTAATTTTACTCTCTCGATTTGTGCCCTGGTGTTGAGTGTCGTTACATGGGTTGGGACCCAGTCAGGTGATTGTAATCGCCTTTTGTTCCAAACCTCTTAACAATTATGTAAAAAATATACGTTAAGAGTTTTGTGAATGTTAAAGTATCCAGACGTTTTAGCTAGGGCTGGGTGTCGATTAAAAGTTTTAACCCGATTGAATGCCACCCGTCAATTGATAAATTAATTGATTTATCGGTTTTGTTCATTCTCATTCATAATAGTTAAAAAATTATATTGTTTGCCTTTGCTGAATATGTGATAAACTGCACAATGTACAATTTCGAATTTTAAATGAACCTTGAAGTATTGTTGAGAAAAGTAAAAAGACACCTACACTCACAAATCACTTTAACCGCAGAAGCAAAGAGATTCGTTGATATTTTTCGTTAATAACGAACTCCCTTGACTGTTCAAAATAGTCTCTGCTGCTCTAAACGGACACTTTAGTTATAAAAGTAGTTGTGCCCCATACTAGATAACCATAGTTTGTATGGGAATAAAATAATGAATTATATATTAACAACTTTACCTTAAGTGGAAATATATGTTTATTACGATATATCAAGCCGACAATGCTGAACAATTTGAATTTAATGTAATTAACGTGATCATCCTATGACATAATCATGTAATTAACGTGATCATCCCATGACAAAAATATACCCAATGTTCTAAAAGAAGAGACTAACTCAATTCTAGAAGAGTTTAAACAAATGGTCTTGTTTATGTCAACTTGTTTATTCTTTGGGCGAAATGGAACTGCCTTAGTCTTATTTATGTTTATTCTTAAAGCGTTACATTCTCTCACATCTCGCTAGTTTTTCTAGCGTATCATTCGCGGTATCTATGAGATCTGAGGCGGTATCACCAGTAAAAAGTAAACTAGTGTCGTCAGCATAAATAATGAACTTCGTTGATCGGCTGATGTTTACAATGTCATTTACGTAAAGGTTGTATAATAAAGCGCCCAAGATGCTTCCCTGGGGAACGCCTGACCGAACGGATTTTAATGCTGAGGAATGACCATTAAGGTGTACGTATTGCTCGCGGGAAGACAATGAATTTATAAGTAGTAACAATTGACTACGGAATTCATACATAACAGTAAATTATGATCAAGATAGTCAAAGGCTTCTGTAAAGTGAATAAATACACCGATAGATTTTTTTTTTCAAAGATCCTGAGAATATATTTTTTCTGTATAAGAAGAGCAAGTTCAGTGGACCGCTGTCTGCGGAAGCCAAATTGAGCTTAACTTACTAGATTATATTTACCTGCAAATGAAGTCATTTGTAGTAGTAAAAGTTTTTCTAGACCCTTCGATAACACTGGCAAAATTTAAATCGGTCTATAATTAGCTAGTTTATCTTTATTACCTTTTTTACATAAAACCGTTACTTTTGCCAGTTGCATTCGCCTGGGGAACACGCCATTTTGCAAGGAGAGGTTGAATATATGAGTCAGACAAGGGGAAATAATATCTATTACATACTTTCAAGGTTTTATCTGTAAACCGTTGGCGTCACAACTTTTACTGTTTTTAATGCATTGAAGACAGATATTACCTCCATATCAGTAACGGCACTAAGGAACATGGATGCACAATTTCGAAAATGTATAAACTTGTAAGCATTTGAGTCTGGGGTGTCTTTAACTAAACTCACAAAATAATCATTGAATACATTCGCTAATGCTTTTCCTGTCACTTCCTCAACAACGCATTTTATCGTTTCCACTTGTTTCGGGGTGCATGTACGATTTAGAACATAGTTTAGCTTTTTCCATATAATATCAGTTCGATTATCACACGTCGAAAAGAAACCGAGGAAATATGTTTCTCGGGCTTTTCGAAGTTCTCAGTTTAACTGGTTGCGGTAACGTGTAAATATTGTAAGGCTCTGGATTGATGGATGGGTTTAATACAATGAATGAAGTTTGATTAAGATGGTGCGTCCACGGTGACCGTTCGATGCAGATCCGAGAGAGCTCAGCACGCGCACTGCCGTCTCAGCCCCGCTTCTTTCTTCCTGACAGTATACGTCCCTCGGGGAAAAGGCCGGTCCACCGGCTGCAAATGTTATGGGACTTGACGGTAGTAGGGTTTGAGTCTCGCAATGTGGACGATATCGGTTGATTTAGAGTGGTGGTGGTGCAGTGGATGTACAGGTGTGATTTCGTAGTTTGTGGAGGACAGCTTACGAGAGATTCGAAATGGGCCCTTGAAGCGTTTCTCAAGTTTTTCGCACCTTCCAGTCTGACGAGAAGGTGTCCAGACGAGATCCTCGTCGCCAACATTGTAGGAGACGGGAGGGTGGTGCTCGTCGTGACGAATGATCTGTTGTTGTTGAGATTGCAGGGTGCGAATGCGTGAGAGCTGTCGAACTTCTTCAGCATGAGAAAGGACATCTTGGAGGTATGTGTCGAGAGAAGTGTCATCAATGTACGGTAACAGCGTGTCAATGGTGGACGTCGGTTCCCGTGCATATAAAAGATAGTAGGGTGAATATCCTGTAGTAGCCTGCCGGCTGGTGTTATAGGCATATGTTACGTATGGCAGAATATCGTCCCAATTATCCTGGTCATCTGTAAGGTACATCGAAATCATATCGACTAGGGTGTGATTCAGTCGTTCTGTCAAGCCATTCGTTTGTGGATGGTAGGCAGTGGTTATATGATGAATCGTGCTTGCGAGGCGGCAGACTTGTTGAAGAAGGGTCGCCATGAAAGGTGTTCCTCGGTCCGTGATAATGGATTGAGGAGCGCCGTATCTTAGAAGAATGTTGTATAGAAAGAAATCTGCTGCATGAAGGGCTGTCGCTGCCGGGAGCGCCTTTGTTTCGGCGTATCGTGTTAGGTAGTCAACTGCTACAATTATCCAGCGATTTCTTGCTTTTGTTTCAGGAAAAGGGCCAAGGAAGTCAATTCCAATACGTTGAAACGGTTGGCGGGGTGGAGAAATTGGCCGGAGAGGTTCGGGAGACGGTTGTGTGGGTCTTTTTTTGGTTTGGCATAAGTGGCAGGCTCGCACATATTTGTTAATTGTTCGCTGCATGCCGGTCCAGAAGAATTTGTCACGAATTCGAAAGTACGTTTTATAAAATCCGAGGTGCCCGGCTGTGGGATCGTCATGGTGAGCTTGAATTATGTTTGTTTGTAGGTGACGGGGTACTACGAGAAGCCATTGCCGTCCTTGGGGTTCGTAGTTGCGTCTGTAGAGAACGTTATTTCGAAGAGAAAAGAGGCGGGCACGTCGGTGAACATACTGGGGGCAAGATGTTGTGGAACCTTGCAAGTAATGGATCAGTGGCCTGAGAGAATTGTCAGTGAGCTGCGCTGATGCCATGTCGAGATTATGAAGGGTTGCCGTAATGTCTGCTGTGTGATGCTCATAAGAAAGGGGCGCGTTGTTGGGGAGAGGACACCGAGATAGACTGTCGGCGTCGAGGTGTCGCTTGCCTGATTTATATACAACGGTAAAGCGGTATTCTTGGAGTTTCAAGGACCAGCGGCCAAGGCGTCCTGATGGGTCTTTTAGGCTGGCAAGCCAGCATAGCGCATGATGGTCGGTGACAATACGAAAGGATGATCTATATAAGTAAGGACGAAATTTGGAAATTGCCCAGATAACTGCTAGGCATTCCTTTTCTGTTGTTGAAAAATTGCGTTCGGCTTTGGTGAGGGTTCGGCTAGCATATGCGATGACACGCTGCTGGTTGTTGTGATGTTGAGCAAGAACAGCACCTATTCCCTCTCCACTCGCGTCGGTTCGAATTTCGGTGTCCTGACGTTCTACAAAGTGACCAAGAACAGGGGCTTTGGTCAACGCATTTTTTAAGTGTTCGAATGACGTATGTTGATCAGGGCCCCATCGAAAAGAGATGCCATTGCGTAGCAGTTGATTTAAAGGTTCAGCAATGTGAGAAAATCGATAAATAAATTTTCGAAAGTAGGTGCATAAGCCTAGAAATGTCCGCACATGTTTGACGTTTTGTGGAACAGGGAATTCTGATACGGCCCGTACCTTCTCAGGACCTGGGCGTACTCCATGGGCACTGACTATATGGCCGAGCACTTTGATTTCCTGGGCGCCGAAAGTTCACTTTTTGCTGTTCAATTGGAGCCCAGCAGTACGAATGCATTCAAGAACTGTGCGGAGTCGTGAGATGTGTTCCTCAAATGTTGGAGAAAAGACCACAATATCGTCAAGATAACAGATACAAATATTCCAAGATAAGCCACGAAGTAGAGCGTCCATCATGCGCTCAAATGTGGCAGGCGCATTACAAAGCCCGAAAGGCATAACTTTAAAATGGTAAAGGCCATTATACGTTATAAAGGCGGTCTTAGGTTTATCACTAGGGGAAAGAGGAACTTGCCAGTAACCGCTTCGAAGGTCCATTGATGAGAAGTAGGACGAGCCTTGTAGCGTGTCGAGTGTATCGTCAATTCGTGGCAGGGGGTAGACGTCTTTTTCCGTGACTTTGTTCAGGCGGCGATAGTCCACACAGAAGCGCCAGGTGCCATCTTTCTTTCGAACAAGGACGACGGGGGACGACCAAGGACTGGACGAAGGCTCGATCACTCCTTTTTCTAGCATGTCATCAATTTGTTGTTTAATTATTGACGCTCTGCGGGAGAGGTTCGGTACGGTCGGCTTCGAAGTGGGTGTGAGTTACCGGTATCGATGTTATGTTCGACAAGCATCGTTCGGGCTTATGTTTGGGCGCTGAAGTCGAAAATGTCTTCGTAAGAGTGGAGTAGAGAGTCCAATTTCTGAAGTTGGTCTGGGAGGAGAGCTCCGTCTATCATCTTATGTCTGTGTTCGGTGAAGTTATTGTCGGTGAGGGACTTGGTATTTGCAGCAGTAGGGACAAGTGTAGCGAAACTTTCCTCAATATGCATCTGGAGTGTGGCGATGCGACTGCCTCGAGGAAGTACCTGCGACTGGACTGAAGTGTTGGTGATCCAGATGTTACATTTATCTCCTGCGATGGAGGCAAGAGAATAAGGTATGACGATTCCTTTCTTTGTGAACGTAGCATGAATAGGTTCGATGAGTCCGAAGGTTTCATTGACTGAGTTAGGAACAATGAGAGTGGCAGCAACGGCCGAGTGAGGTGGCAGCAACAGGTCATAGTCTATATGAAGGACGGTAAGTGGGGTCTCAATATGTTTCCGGATGTCGACTGAAGAATTCAGATGAATTTCACGATTTTCACAGTCGATGAAGGCGGCGGTTGAAGAAAGAAAATCCCAATCAAGAATGACGTCAGCGATGCAGGTGGTAAGTACAGTGAACATGACAATGTATCGGTTGTCACCAATCCTTAAAGGGGCCCTGCAATGACTTTTTGACTGGTTTTAATTTGCACCGAACCTGAGCGCACTGAACGTAGTAACTTAATCAAACTTTTCTTTTCTCAAATTTCGCTTTATATTAAAAGTTATAGGCGAATTAGAATTACAAAAACAAGCAAAAAATAACCTCCCTCATGACGTAGTAGGTCCTGGCTTGAGTGGCCGTGAACTAGAGGAGGGGTAGTGAGCTCATCGAGCGTTCACGGTTGCCGCACTCCGGGTCAACGGCTCGAGAGGGCGCCACTAAAGCATATGTTGGATAGCCTCTATGAAGCGGGCGGCCGGGGCGGCTCGCATTGCATTTGCTGCGCGATTAAAGACTATTTCGGCATAACACTTCATTGGACACAAACGACAGCAAACACGGGGTAAAGATCAGTTCAGAACAAGAGCCACTTCGCGCTGCTATGCCGCCAAATGGCCAAATCGCCAGCAGGGCCCGCGCCGAAGGCCTTCGGAACGCTCGGAACCGGTCGGATCGTTGAGCCAGTATACGACCGCAGCGCCGCCGCGTACATCCGGGGCTTTTCTACGCTGGCCGTTCGTCGTAGCCTCATCCCACTAGTTCTTTCTAGTATGCGCCGTTTTTTCCGCCGCTTGGTGGCGGGTGTGTCGACGGGTCTTTTCTTGTTTCCGTACTTTATAAACTGCATTTGTCTCTTTTCTGATCTAAAATACTGAAAAAAAAACTTCTTTCATAAATAATTGAAACGGTTCGCGGCCACTTATATTTTGTATTTCGACTACGAAAAAGCTTTTAGCGGCTCTGACCAGTAGTAAGCCTAGGACCAAACACGTCACATTTTGCGCGCTTTCGGTACCGCGGGTCGCCCTCGTCGGTGGAGGTGGTTTCCGCGTCGTCCGGTTAAAATATGACGCACTGATATTTAGTTACTCTCTCCGTGCCCGCTGGCTTGCCCGGACCCCAAGAGACGTGGAAACCGCAAAAAAGGTAGTTGCTTAAATATGATTGCAGGGCCCCTTTAAGTGCGCTGTACAGTATCCGAGAGGGCGCACCAAATCACCATTGCCCATGCGGAGCAGGTGGCCCTCAGATGGGGGCGTGAGGACTTTTCGCAGGTGTCGACGGACGTTCTCGGGAATGCACGACTTTGCTGCGCCAGTGTCGACTAAAGCAAGAAAGTTTTGATGTCCAATTTCCACATTCAAATTCGTTGGTCCCGCAGAAGGAGGGTTTTTCGGATATTGTTGAGATGCAGCCTGACCTCCATTGTCGATGCAGGCTGCGGTTTTTAGTTTGACTGTTGAGACGTCGGAGGGATGGGATCAGTGAATGGGGAAATAGAGCGGCGACGACGAGGGTAGGGCGACGGTGAGCGACCACGCCGGGGTGAAGGCTGCGCGGCGGGGCTGGTTGAGCGGTCATGAGAAACGATTCCAGTGTCAGTGTTGTCGGCGTAGGGTCGTGAGAAGCGGCGAAAAGACGAGTTATCGACTTGCCGGTAATCATAAGAAGGATGGTGGTCTTCGAAGGTGTTGCGGTCTCGAGAAGGGAGCATGGATGGGGGGCTTGTATCATTTAATCGGCGCCGACAGTAGCGGAGGACGTGGCCGGGAATGTGGCAATAAAAACATATTGGTCGGTTGTCATGGGTCCTCCAGACATCGGCTTGACGGCGTGTTTGAGGAGATTGTCGCGGTCGTGGTGCATAGGAAAGGGGAAGTTGCTGGTATGCGCACAGGGGTGTTGGCGGGTGTGCGGCGGGGGCGTTGGGGGGAGTGCTGTGCGTCAGGGGCTCTAAAGCAGAGCGAAGGTCATCTCGGATAGCTGATTTGATGTCGTGGCGCTCATTGGATGGCTGGGATGCAGGCAAAGGTGTGCGCTACTGCCCAAGAAAATATCTTAGTTCTTCGTGGATGATTGTACGTATCAGGTTCGAGAGGTTTGTGTCGGTGTGCGAAGCAAGAGACACCTCAGGAAGGCGTTCGAACGGCCTCTTGAGTATTCGCGCGTTGTCGAGCTCTTCGTACTTCCGACATTCAGACACCAGTTGAGCTACGGTCGGCGGAGACTTGGGGGCTACGATGGAAAATATTTCCTGTGAAAGCCCTTTGAATAGGTGGCGGATCTTGTCATCTTCGCTCATCTCGGGGTCGACTCGGCGACACAGTCGGAGGACATCTTCGATGTAGGCGGTTGACGATTCTGCTGTGGACTGGTACCTGTGTTGTAGTTGGTCTCGAGCCTTCTCTTTGCGGTGTTCGGGTTGACCAAAAGCGTCCGCAAACGCGGTTTTGAAGCCGTCCCAAGAATCGATGGTTTCTTCGTGGTTGTCAAACCATCGGAGCGATGTGTCTTTGAGAAAGAAGACCACATTTGCGAGCTTGAACGAGTCGTCCCATCCGTTGTGTTGACTGACGCGCTCGTAGTTCTTCAGCCAGTCATCCACGTCTGAGTCAGGAGAGCCCGTGAATATCTGAGGGTCTCGCTGTCGATGTTTTATAGTCACAGCGGGTGTAGAGCGGGTTCCGGTTGTGTTACCTTCTTGGTTAGCCATGGGCGGGCGTTGGGTGGTCTGTCCACTGCGTAGCTCCAGGTTCGGGGGTGGCGAGGGGTAGGAAACCGCTTACCTCCACCAACCTGTAAGGCTCTGGATGGATGGATGGGTTTAATACAATGAATGAAGTTTGATTAAGATGGTGCGTCCACGGTGACCGTTCGATGCAGATCCGAGAGAGCTCAGCACGCGCACTGCGTCTCAGCCCCGCTTCTTCTTTCTTCCTGACAATATTGAAAGTTTTTCAAACTTCTCTGTTTTCACAAATGTTTGATATATTGAATTTTTATATGAATCTTTTTAAAGTAATTTCTTTGTAACTCATGGTTTCCGGATTTTACTAGAAGGACTTTTTGATTTATATAAGAAACAGCTTACATAGAGTTCTTGAAATCGATTCAAGTACATAGTGTACGCTTTATCTGGATCCGTTTCATGAAGGACGTGGCTTCAGTCCATAGAAGAAAGTTTTCGTCTAAAGTCACCCAGGCTATCTGGCGTTATATTCTGAAACTTTACTACGATCGGTTTATTCCGTCCCTTATTTATGTTTATCTTTACACACAAAATATACCAAAGTGGTCACTTATGTCAGTTATACGCAGGATTTAGTTTGTGATGCTGCAAAGCGGGTAATAAACAAATCAAGTAATATGGAAGATTCAGTAGCGATCCTAGTAGCCAAAAATATTGTATTCATACATCCGCTTGCTTTATGTATTATATCCATCTGTCTTTTATTCGAGGTTTCAAGTAGCAGGTTTATATTGAAGTCGCCCCCAGGATTATATTGTATTTATTTTCCTTTGCAAACTAAAAAAAAGATTCTAGGAAAGCAAAAAAAAAGAAAAAAAAGCCGCAATATCACCAGCCGGTGGGCGATAACAAACTGCGATAACACTATGGCCTATCAATACAGACAGCATCTCGTAATTTTGGTGAACACAGCAATAATCAGTAAGCATCTCGCAGGACATGCTCTCCCTTAGCAAGAGTGCCACGCCCCCTCCCCGACATGCGGTGCGGTTTAAAAAGTAAGTATTATACATCTAACTTTAGAACGTCATTAGCATCAGAAAGCCATGTCCCGGAAAGCGTAATGATATCAAAACCAAAGCTGAATTGATAAAAAAAAAACAAAAAAAACGACCGCATCTCCAAGTGCTGAATGATGTTGATTGGGGCAAAGCTCTGGTGGTGCTGGTGATGCTGATTTTGTTCAGAGGTAGTGCTGATGGTGCTGATTTTTTAGTCCGCTTGGCGTTTTTGACGCTTTGCAGCAGCTTCTCGCGCCCTGGTCTCCGGAGCAGCTTGCTGCCTGCGTAGACGCTGAGCCGCAGCATGCCGAGCCTTTCGTTCGTTTTCATCCATGTCAGAAAGAGAATGTGCGATATGGAACGTGGTTATATACACATTTGAGCATTTGACCGCAGGGCCCTCTCGTCTATAAACCTTGAGCCAATGCATGCAAGTTTAACGCGATTATATACGCATCTGACCGCAGCACCCTCTCCTGTATAGACGTTGAGCGGCCACATGCAACGTTTCATCCATGACATCCCCAGCTCTTGAGTTACTACCACATCTCAGAGCCCCCTACTCTTCCCGCAGTCGTGGCCGAGTGGTTAAGGCGATGGACTAGAAATCCATTGGGGTCTCCCCGCACAGGTTCGAATCCTGTCGAGTGCGCAAACATTTTTTTTTTTTTTTTAAGAAGACAGATGGGATGGCAATCGATGTGAGCACGGACGCCGGACGGACAAGGCTAGACCCTAAGGAGCTTGGCCCCTAAACAAAAGTCAAGTTCGTTTGCTTTATTTCGTGCCGACCGAGTATTTAAGTGAAACTATTTGAGGGAACCGCTGTATTCGTTTCCCATGAAAGACTGTAGATCCGATGGAAGAAAGTAATCAATGTCTGAAGTCGAATTCAGTGCAGCATTTTTGTTTTTCGACGACGAATGTGCCGTATCATTCATTGTGAAGAACAGTTCTTAAAGAGAACAATAAAAACAACAACAAAAGGACACCACGCAAGTTTCTGCAAATCATCCAGAGACCTAATCACATGCACCTGATCGCTGTTTATTTTGCGCACGAGAACGTTTACATTTCTGTACCAGACGTGCTTATAGCTTGTTTCCTCGAACCATTCTTTTGCCTCCCGAAAAAGCACTCTGTCCTGACTCGCTAGATTTTCCAAGATGTAAGCGTCATCTTTTGCTTTTTTGAGTGTCGATCGTTTGTTTAGCCACTGATCTTTGGTTGTCTGGTGAACGAAGCGAACGATGATACCTGGTGTTTTATCTGGTTTGCAGAGCAGCCTATGAAATGCCACACTTTCGTTAATTGTGAAGCCCGGTACTTTCAGTCTTTTTTCGATTTCATCTACCTTCACTAGCAAATCTTCGTTGTCAGTTCTCGGGATACCGTGGAATTCTAGGTTCAGTTTCCGGCTTCTCCATTCGAGGTCGCTCACCTGTTGCCATAGTGTCTTTGCTTCCATCTCGGCGTCAGTTCTTTCCAGGTTTGCAACCCGTTTCTTCAGCTACTTCATTTCCTTGCTATGCTCTTTCATTTCATTTAGCACATCATCATACTTGTCAGACATTTCTTGTATGGATTTTTCGATACCCCCCACGGTCTCTTTTGGGCTCACCAGACTGTCCAACTTGGCGTATATCGCCGATATCATGACGGTTATGTTAAGCAGCTCAGGCGCGTTTTCTTCCTTGGCACTTTCAATTCCACGGGATATTTCAGGTTTGACACTTCCACGACTTTCGCAATGCATTACCTTTTGAAATAAAAGTCGCCTTCGAGACTCCAGAAAAATGTAGCAGATGGTAGTTGTATTTACATTCGGAACAGTCTAACTTCAACTCAGTTTTTTTCATTTGTTCGGAACATGACGGACAAACATTTCCCATGCTTCATAAAATAAAAAGAAACATGCAACAGCAGCAGCGGCACGCAACATTAAGAAGCGAAAAAAAATTAACTAACCTGTAATGATAGCCTGGACTCCTTTAGACAACGTGCCGTGCGCGCTGCCGCTGCTGCTACATGTATGCCCCTGTGCGACGTGCGGGTCCTTTCGAGCTCTGTGGCCGGTGACGTTTGTGACCTGCGCAGTCTTGAACCAATCCGAGCTCGTGGGCGCTTTCACGTGCTGAGGTGACGGCCGCTGACCCTGGGACGTTGATAGCGGCTGCTTCTTCCTGATTGTCGTCTGTAAGGATAGCGTGGACTCGTTTAGATAACGTGCCGTGCGCGCTGCCGTTGCTGCTGTGTCATTTTATTGATAAAACCTGCTTCGTCGTTTCCCAGCTATACTAATGGCGCGTTAACGCATGAGTCATCCCCGCTCGATAAAATAAAAAAGGAAGCGTCAATCTTTCTTGCGGTCTTGTTTTTAAGGCGAAAGCCTTATATGTCCCATTACGAGAAAAGACTGCGTCATCGTTGTGCCCGAAAGATGGCCATAAATATACGTCATCAAGCACGCGCCGCTCAAGGTCAAAGCGGACGCGCCTCAGAAATAAAACACAAAGAAAAGCACAGCAACTCAGTAGCTTCGTCGCGGAAGCCGTGAAGCCGGCGGGGGCCCCGCTCCTGCGCAGTGGGGGAGCTGGATGTCACCGCCGGGGCGCCGTGTGCAAAAGGTGCGCTTCGGACTCGACCTGCGCTCGTTGTGTGCTTCGTGCGACGGGCTACGAGGCGATCGCGACGACATCTACGGCCTCGACATCGGCAGCTGCGTCTACTTCTACGGCGGCACATCGAATACAATGCTGGCAGAAAAACTTTAATACGCGTAGAAACATTACTCGAAAACAGTTCAGCCACAGGACTATAATGCTTTCGCATCCCTTCGCGTAAGCAGTAAAAAGAGCCTTCGGCGTGTTTTTTGTTTTGCGCCAAGCTCTCGGTGATTGAAGGGGCGCAGCCGCACCTGCAAAAGTTCCTTGATGCGTATGTTTCCCTCCTGCCAGTCGTTATCGTGCCTTCCAGCGAACATGCCGTGGCTCTCCACTGCCTCCGAAGACGACTTTCTTACATCCTAACCGCGCTCCTCGTGTTCCCCCCGGTTGCGTCACCTTCTGCCAATCACTATTCTAGGGTACCCGAGAATACGCGTCTGCAACCTCGTCCTTCGAGACCTTTAAATACTCGATTCGAGGAGACACGTGCTGAGCTCTGCTGTGAGACAAGTCACCAAAATTCCGAAATACTTTGTCTTAACGGGCATCGTTAGCGTTAGTGAACAACCCGCTCAACGAATTCATGGGACACCCTGGGGACGAGTAGAAGCAGAGGCATACCGAACGGGCCCCACGTTGGATGCGCCATTTTAATGTGGGGGTTCTTTATGGGGGAGGTCCCTCTATACTAATAATCGCCACCCGATCGGTATGCGCTCCGCCCGTCACCCAGGGAGCACACTGCAACGAGAAGACAGCGAATGGGTTTACTGTACCTCTCGGTTGCCCGTCGTCGAGAGCCGGTAGTCCGGGCCCGCCGACCCTTGTTGTCGCCCGTCGATCAGAGCTCACAGTCGGGGTCCGTGTCCAGGCCTGCGGATCGCCTTTCGCCAGCGCTGCGTAGGCTGGCTGTCCCGGGCTATCAATGCCCGAGTCTCGCTGCAGAACCACCCCGGGATCGTCATAGCCCAGGTCATATGGCCCGGGCTCGCTGTTTCCACCTGTCTTGCTCCAGACCTCGCGGGTGGACCGCTCCGGGGTTCGTTATGGGCCAGGCCAGGCCTAGGCCAGGCAGTTTGGCTTCTGTTGTATACTGGCAAAGACGGTATGCCAGTAGGCGGCGATGGCGCGAGCTCGGCGCGTACCACGCTGCCAGAGCTCGCGCAGTGCTCGCGATCGGCTGGGACTGATTATTAAAAATGGAGCCTTTCATCTGGAACGACCTGGTCTCGGCTCTCTCGTTCGCGATTTAACATTGGCGACGAGGATACTGGTTACCTGTCGTCGGAGGTCATCGGCATCTCAAGAAGGAACGGGGACCTGGATCACGGCTACCACGGTGCTAAGCCAAGAACCCGCAGCGAGCAGCGGGAAGAGCCACTGCTGAAAGGACTTCAAGGAAATAGTATGTGCAGCAGTTCTCTCTACTTCTCAACGTAGTGAACATCGCAGTGTACGAAAATGCCACACCTCGGGAAGGTGCTAGAATTCGACGAGGCCTCTCAGAGTTTCGAGACCTACGTTGAGCGTTTTGAGCTTTTCGTCGCTGCGAACAGCATCAAAGAAGAGAAAAAGGCAGTAACATTCCTAACAGTCATCGGCGATCGAACATACGAAGTCCTCAAAAACCTAGCAGCCCCAGACTTGCCAGGCTCTAAGACGTACAGCGAGATAAAGACTCTATTAGAGGAGCACTACGGCCCGCAACGGTCCGTAATAGCCGAACGCTGTAGGTTCAACCAACGGAGTCGGCTAGAACATGAATCCGTGGAGGATTTCATTTTGGCCCTGAAGAGTTTGTCTCGATTTTGCAATTTTGGAACATTTTTGCAAAGTGCTCTCAGGGACAGGCTGGTAGCTGGCCTGAGGGACGAAGAAACTCAGAAGGAACTGTTTGCGTTTGCTGAAGAAAAGCTAACTTTCGCAGTCGCTTGCAAGATAGCGCGGGAAAAAGAAGCAGCAGCAAAACAAACGGCGGACATGCACAAAGAATCCAAAGCAGTGAACGCTATTCATAAAAAGGTGTCACCTCCTGAGAACAGAGGTCATGGGAGAAGCACGTCTCATGATCATGGGTCGAGTACTTCGCTAACAAGTTGCTATCGTTGCGGAAATGAGCATGAACCCCGCTATTGTCGTTTTAAAACGTATCGCTGCAAGATCTGCTACAAGACTGGACATCTCCGGAAGATGTGTCGCAACACGCCTGGAAAGACTCCAGAGCGCAACGTTCAAATCCTTGAGGAGTCTGATGATGAGGATGAAGACCTACTGACCGTGTACACGTGTATGAAATCTTCACCGGGATTTCAAGTTTTCGTAGAGGTGGACAGAGTTCCTCTACTCATGTTGATCGACACGGGAGCGGCGGTCTCTATCATACCAGAAGAAGTTTTTATTAAACACTCTCCCCAGAAAGAGCTCCTGGAAACCAAAGTAGCTCTTCGCACTTACTCCGGTGAGCGGCTGTCGGTAAAAGGGAAGATCTCAGTCAAAGTCCAATATAACGGGCAAGAGGAAACACTCGACTTGTTTGTAGTAGCTAGCGAAGGTCGAAGTCCACCAGTGCTCCTAGGTCGCGACTGGCTCCGGAAGCTGAAGCTGGACTGGACGGCTATCTGCAGCATCACTGTTCAAGACCAAGTGGAACAGCTTCAAAAGAAGTACCCGAACGTCTTCGACAGTTCCCCTGGCATGGTACACGATTATCAGGCACAGGTTGTCATCAAGGAAAACAGCACTCCAGTCTTTTGCAAGGCACGTCCTGTTCCTCTGCCCCTCAAGGAAGCGGTGACAGCACAACTGCGAAAGCTTGAAAAAGATGGCATATTGCGTCACGTTTCTCAAAGCGACTGGGCCACTCCTTTAGTTGTGGTACCGAAAAACGGAGGAGGAAGCCTTCGGTTGTGCGGTGACTATAAGGTGACCATCAACCCGGTTCTCAAGATGGATCACTACCCGTTGCCACATCCAGAGGACATCTTCAGCACATTGGTTGGGGGGAGAGTGTTCTGCGTTCTCGACCTGTCGTCAGCGTACCAGCAAATCAAGCTCAGCGACACGTCGAAACACCTGCTGACCATCAATACACACCTGGGACTGTTTGAGTACCAGCGACTTCCTTTTGGAGTAGCAAGCGCACCTGCCATTTTTCAATCGTTGATGGACCGTGTCCTGCAAGGAATTGCACAGACGTGTTGTTACATCGATGACATCATCATCGCTGGCAGAGATATGGCAGAGTGCAGCAAAATCCTGGACTCTGTTCTACAAAGATTGTCCGAGTCTAACTTGACCCTCAGAAAGGAGAAGTGCAAGTTTTTTGCGGACTCAGTTGTGTATTTGGGACACCAAATTTCCGCAAAAGGCATCCAGCCCACACAAAGCAAGGTCAAGGCAATCACAGAAGCGCCAGAACCTACCAACGTGACCGAACTTAAGGCTTATCTCGGAATGCTGACCTTCTACGGAAAGTTTCTGCGCAATCTAGCTGACACGGCGTCGCCATTGTACGAGCTCCTGAAGAAAGGACATCACTGGAATTGGGACAGCAGCTGCAAGAAAGCCTTCCAAGCAACAAAAGATCTGCTAGTCAACAGCTCAGCTTTGGCATATTATGACGTAGACAAACCGATCGGGGTGGTTTGCGATGCATCAGCCTACGGCCTTGGAGCTGTTCTGTTCCACAAGACGTCAGAAGGTGCGGAAGTGCCTATTGCCTTTGCGTCGAGAACATTAACACCCGCGGAAAAAAACTACGCTCAAGGAGAAAGAGAGGCCCTGGCTATCATATTTTGCCTGAAACGATTTCACCGTTATCTCTATGGAAGATTCTTTACAATATACACAGACCACCAGCCTCTCTTGGGAATTCTGTCTCACGACAAGGCCGCTCCAACCTTGGCCGCTGCTCGAATGCAACGATGGGCGTTGCTTCTGTCAGGCTACAACTACCAACTCTGTTATCGACGTGGCAAGGACAACGAAGCAGCAGACGCGCTCTCACGTCTTCCTTTGCCTAGGTTGTCGGAAAACGCAGAGAAGGAGTGTTTGGCGCTCTTCGATGCCACACCCATAACTGCCATGGAAGTAAGCAAAGCAACCTCGGTGGATAACTTGCTTAGCCGAGTTCTGCACTTCACGCTGCGAGGGTGGCCAACGTCTGAACACGCGACAGAGCTGCAGCCATTTTATATTCGTAGAAGTGAACTCTCAGTAGAGGAAGGTTGCCTGACATGGGGGCTGCGTGTCATAATACCGACAAAACTTCAAAGTACACTCCTCTCCTTGCTACACGAAGAACGCCCCGGCATGTGCCGCATGAAGATGCTAGCACGAGGATTCGTCTGGTGGCCGAATCTCGACAAAGACATCGAAGAGTGTGTTCGAGGCTGCAAGGTTTGCCAAGTTGTTCAGGCAGCCGCTCCGGTCGTACCTCTACATCCATGGACGTATCCACAACAAATCTGGCAACGCATCCACATTGACTTCGCAACCAAGAATGACGTCAATTTCTTGATTATCGTGGATGCTTATTCTAAGTGGCTGGAAGTCTTTCCTATGCGTTCCACGACCACCGCCAAGACACTGGAAAAACTTCACATTGTCTTTGCAAACTTCGGACTGCCGGAGGAAATTGTAAGTGACAACGGGCCACAATTTTCATCTCACGAATTTGCGGAATTCATGAAAAGAAATCTAATTAAACACATAAAAACGCCTCCTTACCATCCCGCTTCAAACGGAGCAGCCGAAAGGGTAGTCCAAACTACTAAAAAAGCGTTGCTGAAGCAAGTTCTTCATGATCAGTTCACCAAGTCCATGCGAAGCTTACAAGAGAAGCTCTCCGACTTCCTTATGGCTTACAGAAACACGCCATCAACGGTGACAAAACTATCTCCACCAGAACTCTTTCTGAAGAGGCAACCACGAATTCAACTCTCGTTGTTGAGGCCCAACTTTACTGGTGACATGCGCGACAAACAGTCGCGACAAAAACAAACAATCGACTTGGATCGTGCTCCAATGCGATCATTTACACAGGGCGACAACGTGTTTGTCAAGACGGTACAAGGCCAGTGTCCCTGGGAGGAAGGGGTGGTGGTGAAGGTCGTCAGCCCTGTGACCTATCTTGTACAGGTGCAAGGAAAGGTACGCTTCGTGCATGCAGACCACATGAGACGTCGGCAGACACCTCGGGAGCCACCCAGCACCTCGCCGTGCGAAGCACAAAGAGACTGTCCATTCGGCGATTCGCCGGCATATCAAGAAGGAACGGCATCTCAAGAAATGCCTGACAATCCCACGACAAGCCAGGCTAGTTCAATGGTCGATACCCGGGCTTCAAAGTCAAAGTTCAAAGTCGACCCTGCTTCAACACCCTCAGCTTCGTCATCGGAAGCATCGCCACTTCAAGGGAACCCAGAAATTCCGCTGCGACGAGGTTCTCGAGTCCGGAGTCCCCCTGCTCGGTTTACTTCGGACAACTTCTCCTGAGGGGGGAAGTGTTGTATACTGGCAAAGACGGTATGCCAGTAGGCGGCGATGGCGCGAGCTCGGCGCGTACCACGCTGCCAGAGCTCACGCAGTGCTCGCGATCGGCTCGGACTGATTATTAAAAATGGAGCCTTTCATCTGGAACGACCTGGTCTCGGCTCTCTCGTTCGCGATTTAACATCTTCGACGTTCCTTGTCCAGCTACCAGCCTCGCTCAGCACGCCAATGTCTCGCGCCAGCTCGTGACTTCTCCGCCGACCGCCTGTCACGTGCCCTCTGCCTCGTCTTTTACCCCCGGCTCCCACAAAGTGTGGAAAAAGGCTTATGTACCACCCGCATTCCCTCTTTTTCCAGAACCCGTGCCAGTGCTTCACTAGTACATTGTATGTAGAGGACAGTGATGCTTCTGGAAGGGCGAGACTGACAGCCTTCTTGTGGTTGTAGAAGTCTCATAATTTGATCTCAACCAAACACATTTCTGTTTAACTTGTTGACTTTAAAAAAAATTGCAAAACGACAACAAACTGTTTTTTAACAAACTTCCAGAAAAGGAGCCAATTAAAGAAAACTGTTTCACATTTCTAAGAACAGAAACAGTTTTTCTATAGCTGAACAACAAAAGGTCAATTATTTTATAGAAAGGACAAATACCGAAAATATTCTTTTACAAAAATCACAAAAACTGAGAAACAGACGAAAGTAGATAATATGTGGCAAAAGAGCTGCCCAGCCTTTTCTGATTTTTTTACATTTTAAGTTTTTTTTACGGTCATTTTTTACAGTGCACAAAGTCAAGCCTCTAGCTAATAAGCAGTGTTGTACGGAGCGACGTTCCAAGGAACGGCGTTCCTAAAACGCGTTATTTTTAGGAGGAACAGAGAAACGCCGCCATTTCATTTCGCATCGGTGTAACTGGAAAGGTTCCCTTTCCAGTTCCATATTTACTGGAGCGTTACATATTTACTGGAGCGGAAAAAGGAACGGCGTTTCTTTGTTTTCGCCTAGTGGGGTAATTCTTATTTTATTTCTAAGAGGCAAATTCTAAAACTATAAAAGCAATATCTTTATGAAGAGCAGGATCTTGTTAACCTTTCGGTTACTTATCTTAGGGACTTATTTTGTGAGGTCCTCGCTTGGTAATAATCGGGTGCAGGAGAGATAGTGGACATCGATTCTTTTTTCAGTGCCAGAGATATCTGTTGTACAAAGAGCAAAATATTTAGTCAAAGGAAGAGACACCGAAATAGGG
The DNA here is from genome assembly GCF_016920785.2 of Ixodes scapularis. Lineage (NCBI taxonomy): Eukaryota > Metazoa > Arthropoda > Arachnida > Ixodida > Ixodidae > Ixodes > Ixodes scapularis. The sequence goes on along the minus strand of NW_024610240.1, from coordinate 43,806 downwards.
ACTTTTTAAACTCAGCTAATTTCTTTGCTTCCACGAATCGTCATGCACGCAGAAATCTAAGGCCGACTACAGCCATTACTGAACTTCCACAAAGAGGCCTACAGTTACAACAAAAGAACAGGTTATCAGACATCGCACACACCCTTGTATCCCTAACATTGGTCACTTAAAAGATAGACAAAAAGTGAAAGCCGTTTACAACTCCCTGTAACTCCGAATTGGAGCACAGCTCTTGAGGAGGAGGAGTGAAGGGTACTGAGGGGAGGGTAGACCCCTCCTCCTCCTCCTTTTACTCCTCCTCCCCTTATTTTTTATATGCTCCGGGGGGTCACCTGACATCGGGGGGAGGGGGTCACGTGACCTCGGGGGGAGGGGGGTCACGTGCCCTCGGGGAGGGGGGTCACGTGACCTCAAGGAGGAGCCGCGTGACCTCGGGGGCCACGTGACCTTGGGGGTAACGTGACCTTGGGAGGGCTCGCGTGACCTTGGGAGGGGTCCCGTGGCCTTAAGGTGACCTGGGGGTCTCGTGACCTTGGGGTGACCTTGGGGGAGTCACGTGACCTTGGGGTGACCTTGGTTACGCCGACGGCGACGGCGACGCCGCTCAAGCCGGAAACGGGCGCCTAAGAGCTGCGCTCTAAAATTAAGCTTCATTCCTTCTACCCTTGTCCCCCACCTTCAAACAGAACAACGAATTCAACCCTCATGAAGAGGGAGTTGTAGTTTTCAAGACAGACCTTCCAAAAGCCCTACCCTCGTCTTCACTTGCTCGTCTTCCGGATAGTAACAACGAGAAGCAACTGTTAACGAAAACTAGTGTTGTACGGAACGCGTTCCTTTTAGAAGGAACGAGGGAACGCCGTCGTTTCATTTTGCATCCGCATAACTGGAACGGGAGCTCGTTCCATTTTTACGAAAACAGAATAAGGAACGGCGTTCCTTTCTCTTCGTCCAGTAGGGTAATCTTTATTCTATCTCTAAGAGGCAAACTCTAAAAAAAGTATAAAACAATATATTTACGAAGAGCAAGATCTCGTTAACTTTTTGTTACTTGGGGGTTATTTTGTGGGGCCCTTGCTTGGTAACAGTCGAGTCCAGGAGAGCTAGGAGGCTTTAGTTCTCTTCTCAGTGCGGAATACTGCGGAATAGGAATAAAAACATTTAGTCGAATGAAAAGACAGAAAAAGAGACGTCTCAAACTCAGCTACATTCTTTTCTTCACGAATCCTTATACACACAAAAATCTAAGTCCGACTACAGCCATCAGTGAACTTCTACAAAGAGATCTACAGTTGCGCCGAGAGAACAGATTACCAGACATCGAACACACCATTGTATCCCGAAAATTGGCCAGATGCACATCATATTAACCTTCCTTCACTCTCATCTTCTCCCATCTTCAAACTGAACAACGAATGCAACCTTCACGAAGAAGGGCTGGTAGTTTTCAAGACTGGCCTTCAAAAAGACTTACCCTCTTCTCCACTGGCTCGTCTTGAGGACAGAAACATCGAGAAGCAACACTTGTTAAGTTTTAACACAAACTTTTTTAGAGTAAAGCGTTCGAGGTTGTTGTAAAACGCTCGTGCAATATGGGGTAACAGTACATTTGGCTCGTCTGCATCGCCCACTACAAACATGAATGTGGCAAAACGCTGAGATTTTTAAAAGTGAATATATAAAAAAATAAAACCTTGCTTTTGCTTGTTTTCTTCTCACTGTATCCTTTCATCACGGAATTCAAATTCGCATGTTGCCATTTGATGATACAGATAAAAAAAAAACAGTTTGATCTAACTAAATATGGTAATTAGCCAAATAAAAAAGTAATGTATATGTCACGACACGTTTCATTTTTTTAACTGAAACGGGAACGGGTTTCCTTTCTCATGCGTGAAACTTGTAACGGGAACGCGTTCCAAAAATTAAAAGGAACGAGGAATGAGCTTCCGTTCCCCTTTTTGAGGAACTCGTGCAACAGTGACGAAAACGCACTGAGGGCGCACGCAAGCTGATGTAAGTTTACCGTTAAGTTAAAACACCTGAGACTGGGTGTGAAAAAAAAAAAAGCCTTGAACAACCGAACGTTGAAGAGATAGGGAAAGAAGTCAGTCGGACGGATGTCTCAAACTTAACTAATAAGTTTATGCAGTACACCTCTTACATGCAAGGTCATAGTGTGTCATAAGTTTGTACACAAGTGGCTGCGAAGTTTGCAGAAAAGATAGGAAAGAGAAACTGATTTTTGTTTTTGTGTGTTGTGTTGGTTGGTGACGACCGTGGCTCCAAATGTGTATATAAGAGGTTTACTGAGTGAACGTATTAGCTGAGTTTGAGATGTCCGACGGACTTCTTTCCCTGTCTCTTCTACTTTTGGCTGTTTCAAGGTTTCTTTCACACCCAGTCTCAGGTGTCTTAACGTAATGATAAGCAACTGTTGTTAAGTTCGAACAAGGGACTTCATTAGATTGAAACGTGTGAAGTTGTTGTAAAACACGCTTGCAATGTGGTGTCACAGTACATTTTTCTGCCCACCAAAAACATAAATATGGTTAATAGCTGAGATTTTTAAAGGTGAATATATCAACAAATGAAACCCTGCTTCTGCTGGTTTTCTTCACCTGGTGCCCTTCCATTATTACGGCATTCAAATTAGTATGTTTCCAATTAATGGGATACATAAAAAGAAGAAAACTTTCCTCGATCTAACTAAATATGGCAATCAGCAAAATTCAAGTGTAACGTATATGTAACGAAACGTTCCACTTTTTTTAACTGTAAGGGGAACGAGTTTCTTTTTTCACATATGAAACTTGTAACGGGAACGCGTTCCAAAAATTAGAAGGAACGAGGAATGATCTTTTGTTCCTTTTTTGAGGAACGTCTTCAACACTGCTAACAAGTACAGTGGGTCGGTGGTCCCATCTGTGCCAGCAGAAGTTTTCTAGACTGTGCACCGCCGTTTACAAAGGTGGAACCCGTCACTTCCAATGTGATGTCAACCACCGCCTACCTTTTGTCCTATGTGCCGCACCTGTTGTGTACCAGATTCCTCTCGCTTGTGGTAGGGTGTACATTGGACAGACGGGGAGATGTGTGAACATACACGGGGGAGGGAGCGTTCAATTTCGCTGCGCTCCTCCCTGGCGCAGTCCATCTTGCGGTAGGTGCTACTGCGCACCTTCATGTACTCATATGAAGATCTTGGCGTGGAGCAAGACCGCAACAGAGATTGATGCAGCATTTTTATTTGATCGAGTGGGTGGGACTCATGCGTTAGCGCACCATCAGTATCGCTGGGAGTGAAGGCCCGTTCACACTCTTGCGACCGAGTAAGACCGAGAGAGACCAGACCGGTTTTTAAGCTTTTTGCGATCTCTTAGGACCGACCCCGCTGCAGCGCATCCGGTCCTAAGAAGTCACAAAAGGCTTAAAAACCGGTCTGGTCTCTCTCGGTCTTACTCGGTCGCAAAAGTGTGTACGGCGCTTCATGACGCAGACTTTACGAAACAATGTAGCAGATTGGAGCTGATAAGGCGCGATAGCGATATTTTTATGTCATTTTGTGTCTTTTTCTTTTTCTCCGTGTTTTAGAACGCAGTTCTAACTTAGGCGCCCGTTTCCGTGTTCCGCGGCGTCGGCGTCGCCGTCGGCGTAACCGCGCTAAACTTAGCGGAAAAATAGACGTCACGTGACCTCAACACCAATTCAATTCCCCGCTAAATGTAGTGGACATATTCAGTTTCTCCGCTATATTTAGCAGAAAAAGTGTTGTCACCGTGACCTTAACACCTGTTCAATTCCCCGTTATATTTAGCGGGGAACGGAATAGGTGGTAAGGTCACACGGCGTCAATATTCCCGCTAAATCTAGCGGAGTAACTGAATGTGTTCATAGTTGACGTGACACCAAGTCATGTGACGTCATTTTCCCCCTAAATTTAGCGGGAAAACTGAATGGGAGGAGGAGGGAATAGAAGAGGAGGGGGAGGGTACGGAGGGGGAGGAGGGGCATACCCTCCCGTCCTCCTCCTCAAGAGCTGCGCTCTAATTTCGCATTAGAGGTTTGTAAACGTCTTTCATTTTTTTCTAGTTCGCTAGAATAAAGATCCAGCTGAAAGTAAGCGCTTTGTCTGTGCCTTCATTGTTTTATGTGTCTCGTTTTCTGCTCTCTTTTAGCTTGTATCTTGAGCTACATTAACTAAACTCATTATCGGAATACCTGCAGTCTTCTCGGTATGCCACTTATAATCTCTAAACTCAGAATGGCTCTTGAGAAAACGGCACATAAAGAGAATGCCACTCTGACGTAATCCCGGGCTCTCCAGTCAGGTGACGTCACATGTTCTGTAACTTGCGAATCGAACATGCACTCTAAAAACAGTATTTTGCTTTTCATTTTGCATTGCGCGAGCTTCTTAGCCCTCCTCTAACATCATTTTTCTAACCCATCGGGAACAAGCTGTACTGCCACCATTGCATTTGACGTGACGTTTTCAGTTTTGCCAGTGGGGCCTCTCTGTCCAAAAATAAAAGTGCAATGGCTCCGCGAGCAAAACATTTTTCTGGCTTGTACGTAATTGGGCCCATCAAGCAGCGTCAAAAGCGCAAGTCACTAGGTCCTTTCTGGTCATGATCGCTTGAGCCATGTTAGAATAGAAACATGATTAACACCATGATGGTGCACTTCTGACGGCCCCGTCAGCTCGTAGCGCCGGCTGTGTCTGAACTACAGCTGAAAACAGGTTGAGATGCGTCTATTTATTTGCTGAACCAAGTTTGAGGCTAATCAGTGACTATCGGCGGAAAAAAACCTGCTTTTAGGAAGGCAAGGTTTCTACAGCAGTAGCCGTTAAAAACCCGACGTACCGCGGACCATGGTTCCGTCACGTTGTCGAAGAGCCGGCACTCGACAGTCCGGCGCCTCGGGGTGGCCATTGCAACCTGCGGCGGTCGGCGCTTTTCGGCGGCGCCTTGGCGAAATAGGTGTTGATCTATTTGGCGCCAGGCTAGCCAGACCAGGGGCCCTAATCTGGACACTTGGCGAAAAAGAAGGCGTGAAATCCTGCGGCTCTGATTGGCAGGTGCCAAGGTCAAGTGCGGAGTTGGCCGGTCACGGCCTCCAGATTTCTCGCCGACTTTTTCGCCAAGTGACCAGATTAGGGCCCCTGGATGCACCGAGCTCGCACGCCTGGCTCGCCGCACCTGCGCAGTTGCCAGTAGCATACGGGGTCCCAGAACGCGGCGGACTGTTGTTTCCGGCACGCCGGGGCTTGCGTAGCTAGCGCCGACCTCCGCTGACGGCGGACAAAATCCAGCGGGATCCGTACCTTCGTACGCAAAAAAGAACCTCATCGCAGAGAAAGGCTGATAACGCGCTTTCATTCTTCCCATCGCCTCTCGTGTTTCCTCGTTCGTTGGCCTCGCATAACCACGACCTGACGCTCCCTCGCGCGCTATACGGCGAGCAAGTGTTCCAAAGTGCGTCTTTCGCGCATTAGAACGCAAGAAACGGCTTGCCAATCAAATGGCAACTTATTGAACAACGCGTAGGAAACGCGCGATGACAAAGCAGCGAGGCGCCGGTTGCCATTGGCTGAAGTCGGGGGTGCGGAGGGGGGGGGGGGGGGGGGAATAAAAATACGAGGGCGCATTTGGGGGGTAAACAAAACGCACGGGGTGCGCAAAGAGAACTTGCAAGCCGCCGCATTGGGCTCCCTCTATTCCTCGGTCTTCCCCCTCCCGGAGATCGGCTTGCTCGAGTCTCGTTCTATCATTCTTGGCGGGGACATTAATGCGCCGCATACTCTGTGCGGATACCCCGCAACACTCCGTCCAGGGCAGCTTCTGCACGCGCTCACCGTGCAACAGACGTACTCCCGTATGAATACAACAGATTGGCCTATACGAGATGAACATGCCGCACGACGAGTCGACGACACACCACACCAGACCTCACAATCCGCAACTGGTCTGCATCCCCTCGACACTTGGCAAGTCTTGCCTGACACCTTACTTTCAGACCATCACCTTATCCAGATCACACTTTCACTTGCACATAAGTCCCGAAAGCGTATCACCACATAAACGAACTGGGACCGTTTTCGCCGGGTTCGGACCGCAGAGAGAAGCTTGCTCCGACAAGCGCAAACGTTCACTCACCCGCATTCGCACGCAAGCACAAAATTTGCAAATCCGACAGCCACTAGCTACCCTAGACGCTGATATTCTCACCCACTGCAAAACACTCACCATTAAGAACTGGAATCGCATCTGCGACTCAGTTAATAGCACCTTGCACACCAGATCTCCATGGTATCTACTCCATCTCCTCCTTGGCCGCACAACCTGCCCCACCTTCCACCCTTCAGAAATCTATCCCCCTGGTGAAGAAAGGTAAAAAACGCAGGCGAGCTGGTGAATGACATCCATAGTAACCCTGAGACGTAGGAACATTAAAAGAAAAAAAAAACAAAAACGGACAGAACAACAGAATTTTTAACACAACTTGAAATTTATTTAACAACCATCGCCTTATATACATGTCCCAGACCTCTTTCAAAATTCAAAGTGCCTCCTCGCTCCACTACACACTGTACCTAACTGTAAACCTATACTGAAAACCGCACACAAACCCGATTCACAAAAGCACACAAGCCAAAAGCACAAAGGAACGCAAACCCAAATACGAAAAGGCAAAAAAAATAGTGGTTTGCGAGGAATTCCCGCATTTAGAAAGGTCACACTGAGCCCGGCACCACTGCAAGCGTAGAAACTGTAGTAAAGTAGTAAGCTGGGCGAGTTGGTAAACGTTGAACATGGTTAAAAATTGCGCATAAAAAACGAAGACAAACGAGGAAGGAACACAGAGCACAGACAGGCGCGCACTCACAACTCTGGTATAAGTGAAAAATTACCGCATCTCTACGTGCTGAATGATGTTGTTTGGGGCGAAGCTCGGGTGGTGCTGATGATACTGATTTTGGTCATAGGTAGTGCCGATGGTGCCGTTTTCATTCATGTCAGTAGGAGAATGTATGGTTTTCTTCTTTTTCTTTTTTTAAGAAGACAGATGGGATGGCAACTCAGAACCCCCTACTCTTTTTCTTTTCCATCTTTTTCTTGATACTGATTTTGGTCATAGGTAGTGCTGATGGTGCCGTTTTCATTCATGTCAGTAGAAGAATGTGTGATTTTCTTCTTTTTCTTTTTGTAAGAAGACAGATGGGATGGCAACTCAAAACCCCCTACTCTTTTTTTTTTCTTTTTCTTGATACTGGTTTTGGTCATAGGTAGTGTTGATGGTGCCGTTTTCATTCATGTCAGTAGAAGAATGTGTGGTTTTCTTTTTCTTTTTTTAAGACAGATGGGATGGCATCTCAGAGTCCCCTATTTTTTTCTTATTTTTTCTTTTTAGAGCGCAGCTCTTAGGGGCCCGTTCCCGGCTTGAGCGGCGTCGGCGTCGGCGTAACCAAGGTCACCCCAAGGTCACGCGACCCCCAAGGTCATCCCAAGGTCACGTGTTTTTTTTTCATCTTTTTCATTTTTTTTTTTTACTCTCGCTGCTGAACTTACGAGCAGGAGCTCGTGAGCTCCTGCTCGTGAGCTCACGAGCAGGGGCACGTTGGATGGCGGACGGACGGACATACGGACATGGCTAGCCCCTAAGGAGCTTCGCCCCAAAAAAAAAGATGGATGGAGCACGATTTATGACAGGGACAACGGCACCAAGGAGTAAAAATTGGGTTGTGTGTGTGTTTATACAGCCTAGAACTTGGTCTGCCTCACAGGGGCGACGAGTCTCCCAGCTGTAGATGAAAAATTTAGCAGGTGCTGTACAACCGCTAGCCTGGGGTCTTTAACGTGCACTACGCAGTAGTGATACACGACCGCACGCCGATCGAAACGGGCAGGGGGTCCAGATCGAAACGGGCAGGGGTGGGGATTGAACCCAGGATTCTGGGTTCTGCAGCGCGAGCTTTCACTCCACGTGCTCCGAGCTGGTGTGCGCTAGAGCCACTCTATATGGCAGCGTAGCTGCCAGAGTAGCGACACGACGCAAAATTATCTAGATACACGACATCAGAGGCGCCTATAGTGATCTCCATTTTGGGCCTGGGAGGTTTCTATGGTAACCGTACTGCTAGCGACACCGGGCGTCAACCTTCATCTAGTTGATATCTCCATTCGTTAATTGAAAGTGGTAAAAGACCTAAAAGACGCTTTGCAAGGTGGTACGGCACGGGCCTCTGGAGGAGCGGTGCCGGTTCTTCTGTGAAATGAGACGATTTGCAGCGTGCACGGACAAGGCGAGGGGTTTTCCGCGCCGCCGGGATGGCGGCGGCTTCGTGGGACGAACGTACCGTCTTTGTATTTTCGAACTTCGCTCCTATGGAACAAAATCCGATTACGCCGGCCAGGACAGGACGATTGCCTTGGGACAGGACTGCTGCTCGACTGCCCCATAGTAAGAGAATGTATGCTTAGCACCATACTTCTTCAAGACCCAATCATTCATTCAAGATGAGATTATCTCACCGACTGGCGGGGAGCGACGTCGACGACGGTATCACCCTAGTTTTGGGCGATGAACAGTCGACGGAGTTAAACCAAGATGAACAGCACGGTGGCCTACAGAGGATTGTTAACGCCATCAAAAGAGACGGACGCCGGATATGAGGTGTTCTTGCCGACAGGCCAAGTGGTCGTCCGGAAGTTTACCGGCATGCAAAATGTCAATATTTTTATCTGGTGTAGCACGCATACCCGTGAAATGATTCTTTAACTTCTTCTTCATTAGCTTTAATCCTCAACTCAAAAGAGAACAGTGGAATCACGCGGTCGTGACATGCTAGGGCACCGGTGCGATGACCCCAAGCTTCCACCGTGCTTTTTAAGCACACCATAGAACTTGTCATTCGCAAGTGCACTCATGTGCACTCGTTGGCCACGAACGCGAATACAAATACTCATCGACGAAATGATTGTTTACGAGCGCATACGTCCAGTGACGCAGTTTTCGTGTCAAATGCGTGAGCTGGGGTCGGCTGACGTCATTTTGGCTTTTGTAGGCATTGGAAAGAGGATATTTAGAACCATACACACGTGAGGATAGCATCATAGCACACGAACATTAATGAGTAGAAAACGGGCCCATGCAGCTACAGAAAATAAATATTACACTCCTAAAAAATAATTGTCTGTGACTTGTTAATTACAAAGACGAACACACCTCTGAGGATATAAATTTAATAGTGTGTGATGACGCATTCTTATAGGGCAGGTCATTTCATATACGTCATTTGAGCAAACGCCAGCTTGTCACGTGAAAAAAAACAAAAAAACACTGCGATCAAAAGCAAGCTATTGGTAAAAAAGCACGCTACATCAAAATCTTCAGAACTGTCAATTTGTAAAATCGTCGAATAGTACAAAAGGTTAAAGGTCGCAGCCGCTTCCTCGCTTAAAGTTGCTGTGATTATTCGGTGACCCAGGGCTGAAACGAATTCCCCTAAGCCCTACACACGACGTATACTTTTCGTTTTGATTCTCAGAAATTCCAACATTCAAAGGAAGCTAGAAAATGCGAAAATGTTATCCTAAAAGCTATATCGTAAGATCGTTGATTAGTACAAAACGTAAAGATCGCAGGAGCTTCCTCGCTAAAAGTATGTGATTAAGCGGTTACCTGGGGCTGAAACAACTTCCCCAAGGTCCAACATGCGACGCATACAATTCGCATTGACTCTCAGACATTCCAACGTTCAAACAAGGCTAGGAGTATGCGAAAATTGCATGTAAAATGTCATCGATCCTTGAACACATCCAGGAATATGAGCACCGTTACAGCGATATGACTGATGCTGTCGCACAGGTGCTAATATCCAGAGCGATCTTGCACAGAAAAGGTATAAAGTCACATTCTTTCAGATCTTCACGTTATACCTGCGTCAGAGAGCACGGAGAAGTCCGAAATCGTCGGCAAGCAGCGGCACATTACGACTACCGCGCACCGAACAAACTCGTGTCCACCAGCTCTGGGCGCTGTCATCTTACCGGTGACGTCACGGCTCTTGAGAGGTCACGTGACAAGTCGTCACTCGGTTGCTACGGAAACCGAGCCAGCTCAGCTCGTTGCTATGGTACCGAATGTGACCAATCGCGGTGAGAGGCGGCACAGGGAAAAGCGTGACGCTACTCTGGCAGCTACGCTGCCATATCGAGTGGCTCTAGTGTGCGCTAGCCTTCTCGGCCACCGATCTTTCTTTTTTTTCTTTGTTACATGGAAGAAGAAACGATAGGCGCACAACGTGGTCATTCAGGGTTCACTTTACACAATCATAGTAGACACGTTAAAACTCTTTGATGTCCTGGAGACTGTTAAACAGAGGCAGCCAGTCAGGAACTATCCCCCGCATTAAGGAGTAAACAGTTCAGTCACAGTCAAATGTTCGTGAGAAGGCAACTTCTTTTTCGCTCAAAGCTATACCGACGGCTGACTAACGCAGCGATCGGCCAGGCTCATTAAGGTGAACGCCTCGAGCGCCTCGCGCATTTGTTTTTCGTTAAAGCGGCCAATGATAGATGTTCTTTCCAAAGATGGTGTGCACGTACAGGTCTTACGAATCCTGGAGAAAAGCTCACCGGAGAAAAGCTCACCGGAGATAAGCTCACCGGAGATAAGCTCACCGGAGAAAAGCTCACCGCAAAACCGGCGGATGCGGAGAAAAGCTCACCGATTTTTTTTCCTTCTATTTATATGGAGGCTATTGGATCATGCGTAACATATATCAATTTATTATCATTAAAATTTGTCAGCTTTGTAAAAAAGACAATGTCCTTTTTTGTATTATTTGTTAAGCTTATTGGGTATATTATTTCCTAATTAATAATTGCGGGCGATTGTTTTCTGCGGCTTACTCTGTAGGCAACGAAAGCCCAACTCAAATTTGTATGAACTTGAAGAACAGAAAAAAGTTCTCAAACTTAGTAATGTCTGCCTAAAACCTAAAAATCAAAACTTTAAATGCCGAAAATCCGAAAGTGCATGCGCGCAACAACGCAGTGCCTGAAATTCTCTTTGAAGCTTTTGTTAATTTTTGAAAATAAGACAAAACAGTCAGTAGGATATCAAAACTTTTTTTCTTTCAAGGAGAAGCACGTTTTCTAGCCGTTCGTGCTGGTGTTTCCACATGTTGTCTTTGTGTGACAGTGCCTTTCTACGGCGAGCCACCCATGACCTTCAGAGCTGCTCACTGGCACCGTTGTTACTCGTGACCTATATAAGAAGTAGTCTTCAGTAAGGTGGCGAATAGGGCGAGTTGGTAAACGTTATACATGATATATATATAATAACCGCTCAAACGACGACGACGGAGCGAAGACAACAAACACGACTGGACGAAGCTGTTCTCGCAACTAAAGTTTGGTTAGTAAAATTAACAGAAAAAAAAAAAAAAAACAGCGTAGCCGGCGCTGATTACATAAAAAAAAACTACTTATTTATTAGGCATTACACAAAATTTGAAACTGAAACGGTTCACACACCGCTATTCGTATTAGCTCGCAAAGAAAAAACATATTTATTTGACAGAGCTACCGACGGCACCTTGCCAGTTGTCAATAAATTGTCTTTTTTACCGGGGTGCGATGTTCTGATTTTATACTTGCGGCTTCATTCATATACAGAATGGGTGATTACTAATTTCTGATGAATTAGTAGTAAATATGCCAAATGAATTTCAAGAATATTGCAAAAAAGTGGACGTATTTTTAATGAAGTGACGAATGCGAATTATGTTAAATTACAACGTTTAATGCAAAATCCGCTAAGTTAAAAAAAAAAATCGGTGAGCTTTTTTTTTGCATCCGCTCAAAGGCCGCGGTGAGCTTTTCTCCGCAACTGGCGCTTTTGCGGTGAGCTTTTCTCCGGTGAGCTTATCTCCGGTGAGCTTTTCTCCGGTGAGCTTTTCTCCGGTGAGCTTTTCTCCGCCGCCCAGGTCTTACAATGCACACAAAGGTGACCTCCTACAGTTGATGTTAAAGAAAGTTTGTACTATCGTAGCCGGTCATTCAGACACCGTCCCGCCTGTCTAACATAGCATCTTCCACAGGAAAGAGGAATGCTCCTATGAACAGGGAACAAAAGGCCGCACACATGTTTTTTGTGGCACGTGTTTTGATAATTTTTCCGCTTTGCCGCGAGCCTTAGAACAAATTTGTAGCATTTTTTTCAGGGCTGATAGTAGTACGGGCACACCATACCTACTTGCCACTTGTTTTAAATTATGCGATATTTTGTGTAGGTAGGGCATAACCATTACCCGCTTTCTGTCAAAGGGGCGTTTAGTTTTTTCAACCCCTTTTACATTCTTTACTAGCGTTCATATCACCTCCATTAAGATCTGATTCGGGAACCCTGAATATTTTAGTCTATCGATGATTTGGCCCAAGAAACTCCGATGAATGGCATAGAAACAGGACTTTTTTTAGGGCTGAAGTAAGGCAAGAGATAGCAGTGGGGGCCTTCCTTCACTACCTTAGAGTGCGAGGATGTATAGTAAAGAATACCTTTTTTTGGAACGTGGTGAGAATGACCAGCACAAGTGATCGGCGTTCAATGAGAGGAAAAGCTTTAAGAATTTCAACGCCTCTTCCTTAGGCTTCTCAAAAGTAAAAGGGAGCCCAAAACCGCACGTGTGAAAAATGTCTATAATCATAATAACTTAATCTTGATCCGCAGTCGTTTTGTACAGCTACTTCAATTCTATTTAAATTCCACAATCGTCGGATGGCAAAAAGGGGTATTTTTACAAATATCGGGGGGGGGGGGGGGGGGGGAGGAGGGAGGGGGGAGGTGTATTGGGCCTTGTGTATCGCCACTCTTAAGTGATATTTTCCTTGTGAGAATGGACCGTGCTATTGCTTTATCTATTGAGTCCACGCCTCTTACCAACGTGTTCAGATATGTAGATGATCTTCTTTTACTGTACGAAAAGACTGCGGATCAAGATTTAGTCTCTACGATTATGGACATTTTTCACACGTGCGGTTTTGGGCTCACTTTTACTTTTTAGAAGCCTCAGGAAGGGGCGTTGCAATTCTTCGACCTTTTCCTCTCATTGCACGCCGATCACTTGTGCTGGTCATTCTCACCACGTTCCCCAAAAAGGTATTCTTCACTACACATCCTCGCACTCCAAGGTAGTGAAGAGGGGCCCCCCCATTGCTACCTCTTGCCTCACTTCAGCCCTAAAAAAGTCCTATTTCCTTGCCATTCATCGGAGTTTCTTGGGCCAAATTGATACACTAAAATCTTCAGGGTTCTCGAATCAGGTCTTAATGGAAGTGATAGGAACGCTAATAAAGAATGCAAAAGGGGGTGAAAAACTATGCGCCCCGTTGACGAAAACCGGGTGGTGGTTATGCCATATCTACACAAAATTTCGCATAATCTAAAACAAGTGCAAGTAGGTATGGTGTGCGCGCAGTACTATCAGCCCCTAAAAAATGCGACAAATTTGTTCTAAGGTTCGCGCCTAAGCGAAAATATTATCAAAATCACGTGCCACAAAAAACATGAGCGGCCTCTTGTTCCCTGTTCATCGGGCGTTGTATATAGCATTCCTCTTTCCTGTGGAAGATGCTATGTTGGACAGACCGGACGGTGTCTGAATGACCGGCTACAAGAGCACATACTTCCTTTAACATCAACTGTAAGAGGTCACCTTTCGGTGCATTGTAAGACCTGTACGTACACACCATCTTTGGAAAAAAAAACATTGATCATTGGCCACTTTAAAGAAAAACAAACACGCGAGGTGCTCGAGGCGTTCACCATCTTGAGCCTGGCCGATCGCTGCGTTAGTCAGCCGTCGGTAGCTTTGAGCGAAAAAGAAATTGCCTTCTTGCAAACATTTGACTGTGACTGAACTGTTTACTCTCTCGTGTCGTTGTCCCCTGTCATAAAGCGTGCTTCATCTTTCTTTTCTTCCCTTAATATACCAGAGTTGTGAGTGTGCGCCTGTCTGTGTTGTGTTCCTCGTTTGTACTCGTTTTTTGTGCGCGATTTCTAACCATGTTAAACGTAGAAACGTTTTCGTTTCTTTATGAAGGGGTACGAAAGGTTGACTGATACAATTCCCAGAGCTTAAAATGCGCCTAGTTTCACTGAACACTCTCCTACTGCTATACTCTGTTTCACCTTGTGTTGTACCGCAGGAAAGGCTACAAGCGCGAGCTGCTTGCTCTATTGCACACCTCGGCGGCACAAGCTCTCGTGCACTAAGGGCAGCTGCCAACGCTATGAGCTCGCGCCTCTAGCCTTCGCTGCGGTACAACATAAGGTGAAACGAAGTATATCCTTTTCTTTATGTAAGACTTCAGAGCCCTCCCACTCGGGTACACAATTGTTGCATTCGTCTACATGTTTTACGATTTCAGAGTTCGGTGCATTATCTTTAACCGCCCTGTTATTCTCCAAAATACGATCATTTAAGCAATGACCAGTCTGACCTGCGTTGGAAAAACCGCACCGCAGAGGAATATTATACACGACCTCTTCCTAACCAGGCACCGCGGGATCCCTGTGTTTCTTCGTGCCCCCCAAAACCTCCCTTGAACAAGGCGTCAACTTTTCTGGCTTGTGCTGTGCTTTAAAGACAACGTTAACACCAAACTTTGACGCCACAGCCCTTACATTGTGTGAAATGGCATGATAAAATGGAACAGACACAACATTCTTTAGCACTGCTTTCTCCGGAGGAGCAAAAACAGTTCGTTCCAACACTTTCGTCACCACACTGGATAATACCGCTTGTTTCCAGCTGGCCTCCAAAACGCGCTCCAACTGCAAGGCTATTGCCCTCTCCATCCAATTTATAGAGATTTTTTCATGCGTTTCCTATGACAGAAGCTACCACATTTCTCTTCACGGTTTTCGAATGGCAACTGTCGGCGGCCAGTAACAACTCTGCCGCTTCCTTTCCGTATCTCCAGCAGAGGCCACTGCTGGCATACAACCTTAAATCCAAATGCTGAATTTTGCCATGGGCAGGCTGCTCCTCCGTGAAAATTAACTCAGGCCATTTATCCAGCACACACTGCTTGATCGCCTGCACCGAAGTTCCCTCAAGGACCAAAATCAAAATATCATCTACGAATCGGGCGATTGCAGTAGCATCTGGCAAGGATACTACCAAGTCACTGACGTGACGATCCAAAGGGTTCAAAACGATTTCCAACAAAATTGGTGCGATCGAAAAGCCAATACGCACGCCCTCTTCCTAAACGAACAGTTCTCCTTTGTACTCAACAACCGTAGAACTCAAGTAGTACTCCAGGATACTCATAAAGCTGTCAACATCAATTCCAGACGCGGATAGGAATTTTACCAAGTTTTATTCCTACCAACATTTTACTCTCATCAGCAGCTCAGTCTGTTCCACGGAATAGTAGAGATCCTTAATATAAAAAGTTAAAACACTGCAAGGCTTCCCGTGATAAGGCGTTAACAACTGAATCAACCCCTTCAGAGTTTCTTAAAGGCAATGGACTATCAACTTCCACCCGCCCGGGTGATTTATGTACAAAGACAAAAGCCTCTGCCAGGCGCCGTTTTCATTCACAACTCTAAAAGGACACTGAGACTTATGGTCCTTGAACAGGTACTTCAGCTTTAGAGTTGACTGTGCCACCTTCCCTAAACCTTGCATTACGTTAGGAAAGTCACATTCGTCCAACACTGCGCAAACTCTTCGCTTGGCTCTTTTCAAATCACCAACAAAATGCTTAAAACGTTTTGTGACCGCTAGATAAGCTTTCTCTCTGAACATCTCGTTCGACAAGACGGCGAATTTTCCAGATTTGTCAGTTCGAAGCAAAATCAAATCCTTACTTTCGAGATCTTTTTTCATGTTACTGTACTTTTCGCATCTAATATTGTCTGTGAGAAATTCCGAATCCACCATTTTAGGTACTGTTTGCA
This sequence comes from Ixodes scapularis, assembly GCF_016920785.2. Taxonomy (NCBI): domain Eukaryota; kingdom Metazoa; phylum Arthropoda; class Arachnida; order Ixodida; family Ixodidae; genus Ixodes; species Ixodes scapularis. The sequence continues at coordinate 27,822 of NW_024610240.1, read as the reverse complement.
GGGGTGCATTGATGAACAGCTTCTTTTATTAGTCAAGGATCTTCGTCGAAATTGCAAGCACGTCCGAAACAATGTCAACTCTCGATGGCCTTATATCCAAGGAAATCTTTGGTCCCTTAGCCAGACATCCTTCTGTTCTTACATCCAGTTACTCGTTAGACAAATCGACAGGCTTTTGCGGGGAGTTAACGCAAGTATCTTCAGGAAACCTTTCATTTTATCTCGTCAGGGCTGCTGAAGTCTTTCTTCTACTCTCGCCCAAGCCCCAACACAACTCCTTCTGCGACAACAACTGCTGCCATGAACGATATTCTTCAGTGCGACAATAGTCTCGGCCAAGCGTTAGTGTCCAGGGGATGTCACAGACCTTCCATAGATGCTTGACTTGATTCTGGGGAGCGTTGGGGTAGGACATCAGCACTTTCCTCTTGAGACTCCATCCGGGCATAGTTGAAAGGTAGGGCCGCCTGTCGTCCTCTTGTTCAGGCAAAAACCCAGGAAGCACCAATCAGCCTCCAGCTTCGCCAGCCATTGACCCAGCTTGCAGAGAACTAGTAGACTATAAACAAGAACTGATAATTGGCATAGTGACGATAAAAACAAAGACGAACACGACTCTAGGCCCGCATCAGGAACAATGAGTGAAGAAAGGTAAAAAGCGCAGGCGAGCTGGTGAAGGACATCCATAGTAACCCTGAGACGTAGGAACATTAAAACAAAACGGACAGAACAACAGAGTCTCTAGCACAGCTTGATATGTATTTAACAACCATCATCTTATATGCATGTCCCAGACCTCTTTCACAATTCAAACGATCTCCTTGCCAACTACACAGTGTACCCTAACTTTCAACCTATACCGACAACCGCACAGAAACCCGAATAACAAAAGCATACAAGCCCAAAGCACAAAGGAACACGAACACTAACACAAAATGACAAAAGAGAGAGAGAGAGGATTGCGAAAAATTCCCACACTTGGCAAGGTCAGACTGTGAACCCAGCACCACCACAAACCTAGAAACTTTTTAGTTCCCTTATCAAGGGATAAGGAAGGTTGACTGATACCATTCCCGGAGAATAAAATACGCCTAGTTTCTCTCAACACTCTCCCGCTGCTATCCTTTTCTCTATATAAGACTTCAGTACCCTCCCACTCCGGTACACAGTTGTGGCATTCGTCTACATGTTTTGCAATTTTAGTCTTTGGTGCATTATTTTTAACCATCCTTTTATGCTCTAAAATACCATTGTTTAAGCAATGACCAGTCTGTCCTACGTAAAAAAAAAAAAAAAACGCACAGCAGAGGAATATTATACACGCCCTCTTCCTGACCTCGTGATTCGGGTTTGTGTGCAGTTGTCGGTATAGGTTGAAAGTTAGGGTACAGTGTGTAGTGGACAAGTAGGTCGTTTGAATTGTGAAAGGGGTCTGGGACATGTATATAAGGCGATGGTTGTTAAATAAATTTCCAGCAGTGTTAGAGACTTCCTTGTTTCTATCTGTTTTTTTTTTATCGTTCCTACGTCTCAAGGTCACTATGGATATCTCCCTGTATGATTCCGACTCTCTATTAGAACACGCTACCGAACTGTACATACCCCCCTCCTCTCCCTTCCCTCTTCACCGAGTACTCAGGCCCTCCCAATTCAGATCTAGATCATCCCTTTACACGCCCCGAACTGAATCTCTCTCTGGCCCAGAATAAAGCCGGGACAAGCCTAGGCGCGGATTAGATTACCTACTCTACGCTCAAAAATCTCCTCGACACTGACAAAGAATTTTTTCTTTCCCAAAATCAATTCTTACTAAGAAGCTGGCACCCTCCCAACTGAGTGGACGTCCCTCCTGTATCTCCCTTATTCCGAAACTTGGCAAATCAGCTCCCCTTGCAAATCTCAGACCCATCTCCCTTACCTCCCGTGTTGGAAAGACCATGGAAAGTATGGCCCTTACGAGTCTGAAGGGTCTTCTCGATAAAATTAATTTTCTTACTCAAAACAATATTGGTTTCCGCCCTCATATGTCCACCCAGGATCTCTTTCTTATGCTGCAAGAAGTTTTGCTATCTCCTACAGTCAGTCAGGTTCACACGCTCGTGACAGTTGACGCCCGCAACGTTTTTGATACCCTGGTACACGATGATATCTCCCCCCCTCCCCCCAATCCACGGTACGGGATGTGGTTCGTATTTGTATTCTTATACCTATGCATTTCTCAATTCTCGACGGGCCCAATTTGAACTTGGCGACCACCTTTACCCTACTCTAACCCTCAACCGCGGCACCCCTCAAAATGCCGTACTCTCAACAACCCTTTTAACCTCGGTATGGGTCCACTCGCGCGAACTCTGTCCACCGATCCCACACCTTCACTCCCTCTTCTACCCGGACGACATCAGTCTCTGGTGATGTCGTCCAATCGCTCACTTCTCCCCCCTCGGACATGACCAGGCCATGCAAGGTGAGTATACGCCGTGCGCGTGAGGAGTGGGAATGACATGCGCGTCGCATTGAGCAGACTAGACGGTGGACCTCAAGAAAACAGCAAAGGGCGGAGGACCCCGACGCAGAAGATGCAGCGCGCCTTTCACATAAAGCACATCTTCGACAACTATTCTACTACTACAAAAGGTCAGCAAATGTCCGAAGGCAGAGATTTTAACAACAGCTGCCGCTGCTAATCCCAGCACACTTCGTTTGGAACTTTTTTTTTCCTGGCCAACCGCGTTACTTTGTGTATGTGCATTCCCTCTGAATTTCGTCATGTCGGCTAGTCACAAAGAACCCAATCCTTGATTAGCGTCTTGCGAACAAGGCCGTCAATGGGGCAGAGACCAGTAGGGTGAGATCAGTGGCACGCGCACGCAGAGAGTGTATAAGGAGCAGGTCCGACTGAACGAGCCAGCGGCCCGTGGTTTCCACGTGCATTGTCAGATTGGGGCAAAGGTACGCGAAACAAATTTAAGGTACGCCCTAAAGAAGACCGCCTTCGAAGATCCTGGAAAAAAGAAGAGCAGACGTTAAACGGCGAGCGGAACCAGCCTCCTATGCGATGCAATTAACAGGCCGCGAGTGTTTCCAGGAGCAAAACAGAGAGTGGACCGCGTTGTTGCGCAGTGGGCCTACGCCTCCGAAAGGCGTACGAAAGCGTTCGCGGTAGCCAGAAAACAAAAGCATCGGCCACGCGAAAAGGCGGGATCCCGAAAGAATACAAGGGCAAGGGCAAAAGCGTGGAAAATCTCATTAGCGAGAAACAGAACGCGGGCGTACAAAGAAGAGCTCAGCAAATGAACGATGCTTCCACGGATTCCTCGGGAAGGCTAGGATCGGCCGCCCCATTGGCGCCGTCTCGCCATTGCCAAACGGACGAGCCAAAGAGAAACAACAAAATGCATAATGTGTACCGTAGCGTGCGTGAGTACGTGGGCGCTAAAAAAAGGAGAGGTCCATTACAAAAGGAATTTTCGCTCAATTAGTCACGCACGTTCGTGTTGGTCACGTCCCTGAACAGAAAAGTTGCAAACGGCTACACAAAGGGTGCTGCGATTGACAATGGCAGCTGTCGTGTTGTTACCAGGTGTGACTCGGGATATTTGCTTCAGCAAAATAGTTGTTCGAGATGTGCTTTAGGAGATGTGTGGAAAGCGCTTACGGCTCTGCCTCTTCTCCCGCGTGGGCTCCTGCAGAGTGTCGAAGAGGGACCGAACCGAAAACCGGATCCGGACCGTTATTTTTAGGCAAACCGGAAACGAACTGAACCGAAATCGTCGCCGCCATTCCAAAAACTAAACCGAAACTGAACATAAACGAAATAATTAACGCCGGTTCAAAACGGTTCAGCCTAATTGTTTTTTGTTCATTCTAAAACAAAATTTTCGTGACTACAAAAAAAAAAAAAAAAATTAACTGTGGTGAAAATATACAGGATTGCTATGAAATGGCGAGATGTTATGGCGGGTTTGTATGAGCAATCCGAATAATTTTGTTACGCCACGCGATACATCACGTCTCATCATAAAATGATTAGACGTGATCGAGGCTCTCGAGAAGGAAAGTTGCTTTCTTGTTAAAAAAATTATATTTTCTGCGTGAATATGGATGAAATAGTGTGCGGGTGGGTGTAGTCTACCGGCTCCGTCGTGGATGTAGTCTATCGGCTGCCCTCGTCACGCGATTCATTCCTAGATAACATTCAGTCTAACATGCACCATAAACTAAAAAGCTGCAATTTATGGCTGAAATTTATTCCGAAATTTAATCTTGTTCAACTTGTTAGAAAAGATACCAGAGTTTCCCAGAACAGTGATCATATCCTAGATATAATATTTTTGGAAATATTCTAGATGACACTCAGGTCGATGTTTTGGACGGCCATCTGACCAAAAACTTGTTTTTCATACTACAAATGTTTGCCCCGTTAAAATTAAGCCCAACCAGTTAGTGTGTCCGACTTTTCTGCCGCAGATGACGAAGCTATTGTTAATTCTTGACATGTGCCTCCTAACCAGTAAATGTGACTGGTGAATTGTATGAAAAATGCGCCGCAAAGGTTTTTGGAATTTCTGTCGGTCATCAAATATGTCTGTGTACCAGCTTCATGTTGACGATTGGGAAATTATCGAACCTTGAAAGATTTCTAGGGAATTTAACAGCACACTTCGGGGGTCTTTAGTACTTGAGATTTAAGCAGTGATACTATAGAACCAGTATCTCCTACAACACGGGTCTCAGAAACGCGGCCCGCAGGCCGCATGCGGCCCGCGACTCGGCGGGACACGGCCCGCAGACCAACCGGCTACGAGTCTCCCCTTCCATATCTCGAGAGCTGGAAATGGTATGCGCCATAGTGATCTCATCTCGTCAAAATTCATTTTCGCTCGATAAGCTGCCGTGCTGTTATTGCGTATTCAGATAGTTTATACTTATTTGTGTTCCTTTGCTCTTTGTTTCGCTGCAGAGCGAAGGCTGCAAGCGGGGAGCTCTTTGTTGAATGATGCATCTCGGCTGCGCCAACTCTCGATAAGCAGGAGCCACTGCCAAAGCTAAAGAAAGCTACGAGCTCGGGATTCTCGCCATCAAAATATGTCACCATTAAGACACAAGTAGTTTTTCAGTGTTATAATAAAAATCTATACTAAAGCAAGAACTAACTAACTTATTGCTTTTCTAGAGACATGTTAAGATTGGATAATTCCTGAGTGAATTGAGCAACCGGAACGACTATGCACTTGCTCTCTTGTTCTATTAAACATGCCAGCACGTTGACGGGGCTATGTCATTTCAATTCTTATCACATGCAAGTCAGGGCCCAAAGTGTTCATATAAACAAATCAAATCTATAGATGTCACTGGCAAAACTTTGAGTTTACAAAAAGCATGGAGCACGAGATCTCTTCTCTTTAAAATCTTTTAAATACCCCTCCCCCTAACCATCGAACCGAAAACCCTCTGGAAGTATGCAAAACGGCACACGCGTGAGTACAGCCGAAGTATTTGTTTACGTGACTCTACACATAACGTTCCGGGCTATCAGTCATCTTCTGATGAAGTTCCAATTATACTTGTAGGCTATTTTAGCTAATGGTTCTCGAGTGGATACAAATCTTATCAATCTTTAGACGAACACCTGACCTGTCATGATGGTTTTAAAGCTGTGAGAGCAGATTCTAGTTATATTTCGGAAACGATTAGAAAGTTAAAACCGAAGTTTTCGACTGGTGAAGATGGTGTATCAAGTTTCATTATCGAAAGCTGTGGTGACCTGTTCATTCTCATTTTAAAACATATTGTTAACGCTTGTTGACGCAACAGCTTGGGCTAGATAGTTTTAACCTTTAACTTAGATCAGGAGTCTTTCCGTTGGTTTAGAAAAAAGCGGTGTTTCCTTGCTTTGTGGTTTTTCTAAGATTTTCGATATTGGTGCGCTTACACGGATGATATTTTATTTCCGCCAAAAATTCACACCTGCCACTGCATGGTTTCTTAAATGATGACTTAGTTGAGACAACATTTTTGTTCCTTTTTTCGATTAATGCGTGCCTTTTGTAGTGAATAAAGGACAGATGGATGCGATTTATTTTGATGTGTCAAAGGCATTTCACAAAGTCAGTCATGAACTGCTCTTGCATAAGTTATTTTTGTATAGTGCTTCTCCAGAATTATGTAACTGGTTTAAGAACTATTTGCCTTTTCGCTTAAATACTGTACGGGTTGTCAATTGTTACTCTCAAGCTTTTTCGTTTCCAAATTTCAAATGTACTTTAAGGATAAAATCGGGGTCTGTTAGCTTGCTCGAGTGTTCATGGGTCATGGTAAATCATGAGTGAATCATGGGTGGAAATATGAATGCATCACCATAACGCCCTTTTCACACCGTGTAAATAAAGGGCGTAAAATTCGCCCATACACCCTTTTTACACGATTTTAGACACCATCGCTACAATCGGGGCATAGTAAGGGCGTGGAAGGGATGAAAAACGTCAGCGCACCCTTTTTCACCCACCGATACTCAGAAATCGTGTAAAAAAGTGTGAAGAGGCTGTTTTTCCTACTTACACCTTCTTACACCCCTTTTACACGATTATGGGTGTTATAATGTTTAGTGTGCCAGTCGCGTCTCTCGCCAACATGGCGAAGTCGACACCAACCCTTCTTGCATCACGGACCACACCATCCACGACGAGATTCGAAACGAGATGAAGGAAATGAAAACGCAACTTCAGACGATTCTTCGCTCCCTGAACATCGGCAGTGACCACGATTCCAGTCAGTCGAGTGAAGGAGGAACCGATCATCTCCGGCCCGAAGAGTCGACCCGACCTGTTCTTGCCCGGGTCACGTCAAGCGCCAACGAAAACGGGACAAGACCCGTCCAGTCGAACGACATTTTCGGCATCATCGCTGAAGCATCCCCGAAGCCCTCAACTAAACCTCACGAACTCTCCAAGTGCACTCGTCGGGCGACAGCAGCAGCAGCGATACACACATTCGAAGGTAACCAGCGAGAGAGCCTGAAAGACTGGCTCGAGGCGATCGATCGAGCCGCGTCACTTGCTAACTGGACGCCGTCTCTCACTATGCTCAACGCGATCACTCGCCTTCAAGGAGCCGCCCGCGACTTGCACAAATCTGACGGCAACCACATTTACGACTGGGACGTCTGGAAACATGCTATCGCCGAAAGCTTCAAGAGGAAGATGTCACTTCAAGAATTCTTCGACTTCCAGAACGAAAGCAAACTCAAACCAGGCGTTATGCTCGAGAAAGCACCCCACAAACATAGCCCCGAGGAACGGATCTCTTTGATCCTCAGTGGCATGCAAGATGAGAAATGGGCAACGCCCCTGGCCAGCCAAAACTGCACATCAGCACTCGAGGTAATTGACCGTGCGGCGAATCTTGGCAGCCGACGAGCACTCCATAGTCAGCCCCCTGCGAGCCCTAGGCGTCCGCGCCCATTGAAGCCGAGTACAGAGCATAAGCCAAATCAGTTCAGTACGCACAAATCACCCATGCTGCGACCGCATTCTGAAAACAGATCACCGGGGCGGAAATCCCTCAGCTGCTCTTCTTTTGGACACATATCACGGGACTGCCCGCAATCCAAGAGCCAGGCAGCCCTTCGAACCGAGGAGAGACGAAACAGAAAACAATACGAACCCCCCCCCCCCCCCCCCCCCTTCCCCCGGACACCCCGAGAGAAACGTTCACTGCTTTCTACGGACACACGGGGACACTCTTCCGATCGTGAAGGCCTACACAGAAGGAGGCAACCCACTTCGAGCATGCATCGACACAGGTGCAAATGCGTCAATTGTAGACTCCAAAGTTCTGGCTCAAGACCTCGAGAAAACAGCCTGCAGTGCCCACGAACTGGTTACAGTGCTGGATAGGCCGGTCGAGCCTCAGTGGACAACATCGTTGTTGATCGACGTTGGCAAGTTAACCATCAGACTCTCGAAAGTGCTCATTCTGCCACTTCCACCTACAATGAACATACTTCTAGGATCAGATTGGCAAAAACTCGCTAATGTTGATGTGACATTCCATGTGTCAAATGACGTGATCCTAGTGAAGCTTCCCGATGAAGTGAAGCAATGTGACGATACCTACGTGGCCCAACAGCCTTCTCAAAGAACGGGAGAAGCTCTGATTTCTACCTTTGCAATAGAACGCCCACGACACATCGACAAGGACGTTGCAATATTTGTCTTCGGACGTTGAGCTGAAAGAAAAAATCAACGCGGCAGTCGGGCTTAGACACCAGACGCATCTCCAGAGGAGCGCAAAAGACTGCACGAAATACTGACGACCGACCACGTAGCCTTCGCTACAAGGGAACACCAGCTCGGAACTTGTCCACACGCTCAACATTCAATCGAGCTACAAGACTCAATTCCTGTAGCTTCACGTCCGTATCGGTGCTCTTATGTAGATCGTGAATTCATCCGAGAGACGGTCAACGACTACCTGAAACGAGGGATCATTAGACCTTCTGAAAGCGAATACACAGCACCAACGCTTATCATAGACCAGCCGAATCATCCGACTGCACCGAGGAGAATGGTCCATGACTATTGAAAACTCAACGCCCAGACGCCTAATCCCTCTTATCCGATGCCACTAATGGAGGATGGTCTCGACGAGATCACGAGAGATCGCTCACGCTATTTGTCAACGATGGATGTCAAGACCGCCTTCCTCACAATTCGGGTCAAACCAGAAGACGCCCACAAGACATCCTACGTAACGCCTGACGGGAAGTATAATACCTACGTATGGCTTTCGGCTTTTGCAAAGCACCACAGACCCTGCAAACAGTCATGCGCAAGACTTTCGAAGGCCTCCCACGTACGGCTACATACATCGATAGCATAGCTCAACGAGCGAAGTCAATCATGGAGGCTCTCGAACTCTTGGACGAGGCACTCCGTCGTGTTGTTCTCAACGGTCTGAGGATGGACATAACGAAGTGTCAGTTCATTTGCCACCAGGTGTCTTTTCTTGCCTACATTATCACCCACGAAGGCAGGGTTCCTGACCCAAAACGAGTGGCAGACATTGACAAGCTTCAACCGACAAGAGATGCAAAGCAACTTTACTCTTTTCTGCAGTTTTCCAACCACGTCAGAAGGTTGAAAGAGAAATTCTCAGCGAAGACGCTACCCCTACGCAAACTTCTCGCCAAGAACAGTGCATTTTCTTGGACGGAAGAACACCAGAAGATCACCGACGACTTAAAGCAAGGTTTGAAGAACCCACCCATTTTCGCCAACTTTCGCAGTGACTGTCCTTCAACAGTGCACACGGATGCCAGCCAGTACGGACTGGGTGCCATACTCACTGAGACACGAGACGCCAAAGAATGTGTGATTGAATATGCGAGCCCCGCATTGAATGCACACGACAGCCAGTTCCACTTGAATCTGCTGGAATGCATGGCTCTACACTGGGCTTTCACCCAGAAGTTCGCTATCTACCTCAAAGGGGGTCTGCAGTCCACGGTGCTGAGGACAACCTCAGCCTCACTTATCTCGCACAAAAGGCATCACAACGAACCGCCGTTTCGCACAAAGGACCATCGAATGGACAAATTACGACTTCAAGATCTGTCATCGTCCAGGCAAACTCAACAAAGCGGATGCCCTTTCCTGGCTGGACGGTCTGGACCGAGAGCCGGAGTCTCTCCAATTCAAGGTGACGGCGAGAAGGAACGCCACTTGCTTGGTGGTACTGTCAGCTAACAACCGCCTACGGGAATATCGAACGACGGACCCAGACTGCCGACGCGACCACCAGCAAACGACGACAGTACAGAGTTCATACTGAAAGACGAGATTCTGGTTAAGACCAACGCGGACGGAAGTGGTCCCAAGGTAGTGGTACCAGCTGTGTTGTGGGACATGTTGCTACAAATATGCCATGGCTCAACAGAGCATATCGATGCGCAACACACGTTTGACTTGATTCAGAGAAGGTACTGGTGGCCCAACATGTCACGTCACGTGAGGGACCACGTCCGGTCCTGCCACACTTGCCGGATAATCAACAAGAGGACCACAATACAGAAGGGATCGTTGCAACCGAGGGCCATCCCTGAGGAACCTAACACGGTCATATCACTTGATCACTTTGGTCCCTTGGAAGAGTGTGATGACTCCGAGCATATGCTCGTGTGCATCGATCATGCCACGCGATATGTTGCTGCAGCCGCAGTCCCCTCAACAACTTCAACGTTCTACCTGGACTTTTTAATGAATCGATTGATACCAATATTCGGTGTCCCCAAGACCGTCGTGACCGATAGAGCAAAGGGTTTTGTCAACAAGAGGACAGCAGCTGTGCATCGACGTCTTGGAAGAGCACACCTGACAGCTCCGCCTTCTTGGCCTCAGACAGACCAATGGTCTGGTGGAACGGATGGTAGGAATCCTAAAGAACGTACTCCGGAAAATCATCGAGTCTCACTCGGGTTGGATTAAGAGACTTCCAGAAGCAATATTCGCCATCAATGTCTTCAAGCAGAAATCGACACAACATAGTTCGTTCGAGCACATGCACGGATATTTTCCACGTCTACCTGGTCAGCATCTTCTGTCTGACGTTGATGAGGAGCTAAATGAATCATCAAGGCTCTCCGAACTTGCCAGGAACCGAGACCGAGCAAGACAAAATTTGGAAAAAAGTCAAGCGAACGCCAAGCGACTTTATGATGGCAAACACAAGGTTCCAAACTTCCGGATCGGTGACACTCTCTACTGCACAATGGGCCATCGAGCATCGACACTGAATCAAACTTTCGATGGACCTTACGAAGTAACAGAGCTTCTAGGCGAGAATACTGTTAAAATCAAGCGCGCTCTACAGAGCCACGGCCGATTGAAAGAGCGGACGGTTAACGTAGAACAGCTGCGACGACATGCCATACGCGACATCAGTGTCCCTTAGCTGGGCGATTCAATCATCGCACAGATGCTTCTGCAGGGTGCAGACCCCGAGGACGCCAACCGCAGCGACGGTCTCGGCACCGAAGAGCCACAAATCCCGGACGAAAATTCCGAAGATGCATGTATATATCTGGAGAACCCCGAAGAATCCGATGGAGATCTAAGGATCACAGATGAAACGCTCGAAGACTTGGAACCTCTGAGTAATGTAGGGTCACGCCTCTCTAGGACTAGCCGAATGCCAGTACGTTATAAGGACCAAGATATGATCTTAGGATGAGATCACGTTTGTTTCGGGCGTGTTAGCTTGCTCGAGCGCTCGGTGCCAGAGGGACAGCCCCATCGACAGCACCAGCAAGAGCGAGCGGGAAGCCAGCATGGCCGCTGGAACGCCATTACGCTTTGTTTGGTACAAGCCTTTATTAAACCATTCTTATTTCTTAAAATCGTATTTTATTCGCGATTCACCTACTACGACGACCTACCAGTCGCGTCTCTCGCTAGCAGGTCCTCTTTTTTTATATAAATGATATAGCGTCTTGTGTGAAACATGCTGAGCTGCTTCTATTTGCTGATGTCATTAAGGTGTTTAAAAGTGTAAATTCTTTTATCGACTGTGATACTTCCGCGCGCGTCGCCGAGCGAGCGCGTGGCCGAATGGCTACCGCGCTTGGCTGTCGCGCGGAGGGTTCGATTCAAACATCGGGCTCCTCTCTTATTTATTCTTTCACATTGACATTCTCAACAGTTCTTGAACCTTGTCGTCTTATGAAGCTACGAATGTTCTACGTGCCAAACGTTCTACGCCGAATGTTCCAGAAACCCACGCAGGTACAAAAGGTGCTCCGCCTGGCGGTCCGAAGTCAGTATCGCCCGAGCGCTCGATCCTGCTGTTAAGCCGCCATCGACGCCTGCGGCGCTAGCCGTCTTCTATTTTGTTTTGGGCACGAGTTCGCACCATTAAACGTTTAGTTTCCATCACCCATTCATCGCTTCACTGATTGTCGTTCGAGACATTTCAGTGGAGGTGCGGGGTAGCAGATAAGACGTCTTTCCTCGTCACCGCGTTCTGCTGCCGGTGGTCCACGCAGAGCCTAAGCGTTCCGTCCTTCGTCTTAACCAGTACGCGTGGACAGGCCCATGGACTTCATGAAGGTTGGATTATGTCGTCGTAGAGCTTCTCTTGAACTTGCTAGTGGATCACCTCATTTTCTTTTACGGAGACTCTGTACGGCGATCGATACACAGGGCGCGCGTCGTCCTCGGTAACGATGCGGTGCTTCGCAACGGCGGGTTGGCGCACGTTCGACGACGTTGCAAAGCAGTTGCGGTATGCGGCAAGAGAGTTAATCAGCTGCCGCCGTTTCGGGCCCGGAGGCTGAGGGGCAACGTCGAGCTGCGCTGGCGGCGTATTGTCTTGCTGAGGTGGTGAGGATTCTCCAGTAATCGCGGCGATTTCGGCGGAGTTCCGGAGTTCCTCGACGTTGCCAACGGCTGCACCTTTCGTGAGGCGTTGCGATTTTTTTTGGAACTTCGTACCGAGGACCACAGTGCGGCCATCATGAAGTTCACCTACTCCTTTTGCGGCGCATATTCCTCTTCCCACGAGCAATGGAAGGGTGCCTTCTAGAACAACTTCGCCGCAGGTAACTGCATCGGTCACGGCGGTTACAACACTTGATCGCGGCGGCAGGCTGACTCCGACGGCGGCTGACGCTGTTTGGGGTTTCTCTGAAGGCGGAACAGGTGCCCGCATAGTCAATCTGTTCTCTCTAAGGTCGGCGACGGCACCGTATTCACATAGAAAGTCCATGCCGAGAATGACGTCTCTGGCACAGTCCTGTGGAACGACGAATTTCACAGGACATGTCTCGCCGTGAATTTCGACGCGAGCAGCGCAACCTCCGAGAGGCGTGATGAGGTGTCCTCCAGCGGTTCGTATTTGCGGCCCAACCTACGACTTCATTACTTTTTGAAGGTGGCGAGAGAGCCTCCCACTCAAGTGTCTTCTCCGGTGTCCACGAGTGCCAATGCGTCGTGACCGTCGATAACAACGTTTAAGTTGTTGCGAAAGCATCGTTGCGATGCGTGGTGTCGGGAGAGTGGGAGCGCCCCGGCGTTCTTGGAGGGGGTTCGATTCCAGGAAACGGACTTCTCTTTTATTTATCCTTTCAAATTGACTTTGTCGTAAGTTCGAGAACCTTGTCGTCTGATCGGGTTATGAATGTTCTACGTGCCAAACGTTCCAATATGAATGTTCCAAAAACCCACGCGGGTACAAAAGGTGCCCCGCGTGGCGGTCCGGAGTCAGTCTCGCTCGAGCGCTCGATCCTGCAGTTACGCTGCCATCGACGCGTGCTACGCTAAGCCTTCTTCTATTTTGTTTTGGGCACAAGTTCGCACCATTAAACGTTCAATGTTCTTCATTTATCGGTCGATTTATTGGTTGTCATTCGTGAAAATACCATACAGCATGATATGTCACACATTTCAGTGTTGTGTAAACTTAATCACTTGCAGTCTTATCCTATAAAAACAGAAGGGAATGTCCTTGAGCAGTCGCCGTGCTGTCTTAGATTTTACATTTCATCTTAATGGAAAGCCGATAAACCAAGTATATTTTCTGGGGGATCTTGGCGTGCTCATTCCATTATGCTTTTACTCTAAAAAAAAATGTTTATTTTGTAGTGGGCAGTGCAATGCGAGTGTTAGGAATCATATCGCGTTTGAGGCAGCGTTTTAGAAAGCCCCATTGCTTGATACAACCTTATAATTCTTTAGTTATTTCAAGCAGGGTGTCGAACCGGAACCGAACCGAACCGGAAACCGGAACCGAACCGGTATTTTTTCCGGAACTGAACCCGAACCCGAACCGTTATATTGTTATCGCGATGAACCCGAACCGGAACTGAACCGGAAAAAAAATAACGGTTACCGGCTCATGTCAAAACGGTTCGGCCACGCGCTGTTGACAATGAATTTGCTATCAATGCCATTTGTTTCTTAAAGGAGCTGTGCAACGATAATCAATTGGAATGTTTTTCTCTCTACACGAGCTTACTGGCACACCTGGGACTCAAGGATACTCACACGCAACGCCATTGGCCAAGAAACTCCTTTGTTGCGGTGTAATTTCAAGGACAAAAGCGGTCATTTTCATTCAATCTCTCCTTTGCAGAATTTGATGACGTAACTCGGGGATCGCAGTACACCCAAGTGACGATATTTGAACGCGGCTCATAGGTTGGACCCGAGCATTGCGTGGGCACTCGACTTGGGCTCGTGACAATTGCTAGCTCGAGAAGCATTCGGGTAGTGACCCGTGTCCAATCGCTGCAACGACGACAACAGCCGAGCCATAACAATGTCTGGAACTCAGCGCGTGTCCTGCGCTTTGCCAACCCCAGCGCGTGGCTATGATCAACACTGGCGGCATATAATCGGGTCCAGATCACGTGGCCGCTTGTTCTGGCTGCGAGTTGAGGGGGTGAAGGCTGCTCGTTTTTATTCAATTTTTTTTCTGGGACTTCTATTGCGTGGGGTGAAAAACGAACGCGTGTTTCATAGGTCATTAACGTTAGGGATCCGTTTTAAGCGGTATTTGTGCACAGTACAAATATTGTTGCACAGCTCCTTTAAGTGCCGTCAACTGACACACACCTCGCTTACATATTTTTCTTCTCCACTCAGTCTTAGGAATATAAACGCTGCATCCATGAATCTTGACAAACGCTGCATCCATGAATCTTGACATAGGAACAAGTATTGCGCTGGTAGCGGCTTGCACGGAAGAAAAAGAATTGGAAGGCTGTGCAAAAAAAAAAAAAAATCGCGTCACGGGATCATTTTTCTACAATCTCGTAAATCCTAAATGCTGCTGTGTGCTCATTTCATAACACGTTTCTAGAACGCGCGAGTTCAGGAAGCTTGCTTCCATCGGAATGAGAAAAGAAAAGGCTGTGGAGCTTGATAATAATGCATCCGGTTTCGTATAGGCACTTAGAAGCTAACATATTTGTGAGACAGCGAACTCTTCTATTTTAATATTTATCCTATTACGTCCTTCTTGCGTTGCGTTGCGTTCGGTGAAGTGTTTTTCATATTCCGTATCTTGTTTAATGAAAACTTCGTTAAGGGTCTAATTTGAGTTACCGAAGGCTAGTTCAAATAAAGAAAGCTGTATTTTCTCCCCACTGTTCCTTCAATTGCTTACACGCCGAGGTGGCGGGATAGTTAGCGAGTTCTACTTGTAAGTGGGTTTGTAAGGAGGTCGCGGATTTTACAGCTACTGCGTCGGACCCAATCAGATGAAGTCCGAATGCGTAAACGTCGATGAGGTAACCTTTGAGTTTATTTTGATGTTGCAATTTGTCATTTATAATTTCCGAACCGGTTCGCGAACCGGTTCAGCGCCCCGAACCGGTTCGCAAACCGGTTCGCGGATCGAATTAATCGAACCGGAACTGAACCGGAACAAAATAAATTTACCTGAACCGTAACCGAACCCGTATTTTTTTCGGTTCGACACACTGATTTCAAGGCTCGATTTCGCGTTTGTGCTTTAGAATTTATCATCGCTGTATCAGGCTTTAGCTGTTGAACATGTGCAGAAAAGGCCTATCCGTAGTTTTTACGACCGATGGATTAGACGGCGCGTTTATTATAAATACGAAAATTTACTAACACGATGTTCGTTGAAGCTTTCATCGAACAGAAGAAATGTCCGCGATTAAGTATTGTCACGAATGATAATTAATGAGGCCACGAAAACTGAAGAAAAGTAAACGCTTAATGGGGCGAGATTGTGCCCAATGCAATATAGAAAAGGGCTAGCGTTGCAGGCATCGATGGCGGTGAGGCGGCGAAACAACAGGATCGAACGCTGGGGCGAGACTCACTCCCGTTCGCCACGCGGAGCACCTTTTGTGCCCGATTGGGTTTCTGGAACATTCGGCGCAAAACGCTCGGCGCCTAGAACAATAATTGTAAAGGCCCGTTCACACTCTTGCAACCGAGTCCGTCTGAGAGAGACGAGACTTGTTGAAACTTCTTAAAATTTCTTAGTACGAGCTAGAGAACACATTGGCACGCGGCGCCATCTATGCGTTGACCCTGAACTGAATTTCGCAAGAGCGAAGGCTTTGCGGGATTTACGAGGTCAAATGTGAGTAATACCTATAAGAAATCCTCGTTTATAACGTTGACAAAAGGTTTTAGATCCAAAAAAGAGGATAATGCGCGAGAGAAATAGAAAATATGCCGGACCGCCAAGTTTACAATGCTACCCAATAGATGGCGCCAGTATATCCTCTCGTTTAGGGTGCCTACATGTCTGTCTGTCTCAGGGTGAAGACATCCATTGTTGCCCCGAATGTGCCAGCGCGTGACGCTCTCGCGCACTCGGTGCGTGACTTGGGCGGTAAAATGGCGTCTATGCATTAGTCAAAGCTACGCGCTCGAGCTGAGTGACACCGGATTGCGCGCGCTTCATAATGCACAAAAAAAACGATTGGGCGGAAAAATGGCTGAGATGTCACCACTCAAGCAAAAGCGCGCGTGTGTATGAAGGAACTCTACTCTCGTTGTAAGAGGCTTCAAGGCACCCAGTTCCAAGAGGAGGCAAGAGAGTGAACGGGCCTTAACTCATTCAGACGAGAAGGTTCTCGAATTTATGAGAATGTCAAGTAGAAAGAATGAATAAAAGAACATTCCGATCCCTGGAATCGAACCTGGATCCTCCACGCGACAACCAAGCACGGTAACCATTCGCCCCCGCACGCGCTCGCTCGACGACCCGTTTGTCAGTATATTACATAGGATTATATATGGCATAGTTGATTCGTCTCAGCTTCTTAGCAGAGTTAATTTTCATGTTCCTTCCCTACCCCTCCCCTGCCTACCTTTTCCCCACAGCGACCTTGGGCCATCCTTGCCAGTAATGGACTTCAATCAATCAATCTTGCCCTACAAGGCATCTAATTTGTTTCGATGTTCGTTCAACATCTGTACCCTCACCACTCTCTCGTAAAGAAACACTACATAACAGCATTGTGCCATTTCGCATTAAAATATGTAGTACTCCCTTTTTAAGATATCACCATTAGCTGAATCAGCTTGTGGTCAAATTATTGTTTTTTTTTTCTTGGTAATTCTGTGTAGTGGTGGGTTTTGTGTGAACATATTTAGTGCTCGGTTGCTTTTTCTGCTATCTGTTTGCATTCGTGCACCCAAAAGTAGGCCGTCTGGTCGTTTTGGGCATTAGTAAAATAAACATTGTTAATATTATTATGATTAATGCGACAGCTTTCTTTAGCTACTTCACTCGGTTATCGCGATACGCTCTCTGGCCTCGAATGGGCTGTGCGTATGTGCAACGCGCGCGTGCGCCACCCGTATGAGGAGGTGCCTCCGCATACGCAGGCGCCGCGCGTATGCGGACGTCGTCCTAAAGGTCGTCCTTGTGGTCGTCCGAGAGGTCGTCCTAGATGTTCTTGAGATCGCCCTAGGACGTTTTTAGGTGTTTTATTCAATAAACTTTTAGTTGTCAGTTAGCGGTTGTCCCGTTCGCTTCAACTCGTCTTAGTGTTTGTTGCGCTGTTTTCTCGATCGAGTCGTTCTAGATGTCAACCTAGACGTTATTCTCTGGGACGTCGTCCTCAATGTCGTCCTTGAGGTCGTCTTATACGTCGTCCTAGAGGTCGTCTTATACGTCGTCCTAGAGGTTGTCCTTGAGATCGCCCTAGAGGGTCGTAATAGACGTCATTCTAGACGTCGTCCTTTAGGTCGTCCTAGAGGTCGTCCTTCAGGTCGTTCTGAAGAACACTCTAGAGGTCGTACGGAAGGTGGTTCTACGCGTCGCCTTTGACCTCGTCCTCTAGGACGTCGTCCTCAACGTCATCCTAGATGGTATTCTTGAGGTCGTCCTAGAGGTCGTCCATGAGATCTCCTTAAAGATCGTCCTAGAGGTCATCCTAGACGTCGTCCTAACAACCAGATAAACCCGCGCCGCGCATACATGGAGCGGAAGTGCACACACATTCACAATTCCGCCCAAGCTATGAAGACATTATCGGCTTGAGATGAGCTAGTTGGTACATGATCAGTGATGGTGGTGAAACAGCTTGAGCATTAAATGATTACAGAGAGACAGGACAAGACACACACACGAAGCTGCAACGATGGTGGGGAAGCAGCTTGAACATTAAACGATTAGAGACCGAAGATTAAATGATTACGCAGAGACGAAGTAATCACTCATTTTCAAAGTGGCTCGCTGGAGTCGCGCTGATGTTCATGATTGCGTCACAAACCATTCATAAAACAATAATAATAATAATAATATTTTATTGCACAAATATAAATACAATATATAAAAACGCGGGTCCGTCAAAAACCAATAGCGGCTTGTGGGACTGGGCCCGGCAGCGGCGTAGAAAATACCAAAACTATTCACATGAAAACAAAACAAAAACCATGACCTATTTGAAATACAAATAAGAAAAAAAAATATTAAAAAATCTGAAAAAATAATACAAGCGAAGAAAACCGAACACCAAGAAGGATCTCTTAAAAACAAAACAAGGTCACTATAACACTGAAAGAACAACTATAACTCTACAATACTGAATGATACAAATAAAGAAAACCGTACATCATCTAGAATGTCTTAGAGCTGCAAAGACAAGGTCAATCAAAAAAGCAAAAACACGACAAAAAGAAAAATAGTATTTAACAGTCACTTGAAGGAGCTAATGTAGGGACAAAAATAAATATTTAAAAGTTTAGCATATTGTTTTTAGCTGTCTATTTAATTGACGTTTTGAGTTCAACTCTAAAAAGGAATCAGGTAGGCCATTAAAAAGTTCAGGCACGTAAAACGAGCGTAATCGTTTTCCGTACTTGGTATAAACACGAGAAATGATAAAGCGTTCACAGTCCCTTAAAATACGCTCGGAAACACGGGGGGTCTTAAGGTGGTAATCCAATAATGCTTCATAATGACACTTCTTTTAAAAAGAGCTGAAAAACGCGGCAGGCGCAAAGATAAAAACAGTTCGTCACTTGGAGTATCGAGAGGAGCGTAAGCTACGCCCCTCAGAATTCCCCTCAATATACTATCAATTTTATTCTGCCAAGTCATCGAACAGTTTGCGTAGACTGTGATACCGTAACGTAAAACACCATAGGCTAAAGAGTTGACCACCATCTTTCGAACAGAAAAAGGAAGAAAGGATTTTGTGGAATATAACATGCATGATACACTTCGGAGCCTTTTAGCAACATAGCTAAGATGCGAGTTCCAGGACATGTCACTATCAAAATATAACCCCAAGTATTTCGCTGTGTAAACATATTCAATAGGTGAGCAGCTGCAGCTAGCACACTTTGACGTGTGGAGCACAAATGGAAAATCAAGGCATTTACGTTTCAATGGACTGCAGAAACACATCAGTTTTGTTTTTTGAACGTTAATTTTGATAAGACTGGTTTGAAATCAGTCCATTACCTTTGTAGCATTAACTTGTAACAGGCTAAGTGCACTGCGCAAATTTATATGGCGGGAAAGTAACAAAGTATCATCTGCGTATTGAAAGATGTCACCACCTGACATCGCCTTAGCAAGATCGTTCACATACAGATTAAACAGTAGAGGAGGCAACACAGAACCTTGAGGAACTCCGGCTTTAAGAAATACGTTGGCGCTCTGGGTATTGTTGACAGAAACCCGCTGTGTCCGGTTCGTCAGAAAGTCTTTAAGCACATTAAAGAAAGGACCTCTAAACCCGTAGTCAAACAACTTTTTGATTAATATTTTGTGACTAATGGAATCGAACGCCTTAGAAACATCTAGAAAAAGAGCGCAGGCATATTTTTTGTTTTCCAAAGTGTCGTGTAGCTTATCCACAAAATCTTCGAGAAGTGAATCCGTGCCACGTCCCGGGATAAAACCGTGCTGAGACGGCGAAAAAAGATCAAACTTTTCCAGGAACGCCGTCATTGCTTTTAAAAGGTGCTTCTCAAGTATCAAAGATAAACACGAGAGAATAGATATTGGTCTGTAACTTTCTACGCTATCATGCTTTCCTCCTTTGTAAAGCGGTCTGACAATGGCACTTTTTAGCCCAACTGGAATGACCCTTGAGCTGATAGTCCCATTCAATACGTAAAGCAAAATACCAGACAAAACGTCCGAAATTTCACCTTAAGTCGTTGATGCGAATATTATCTGCTCCGGGAGCCTTGTTAGGCTTAAAACTAAATAAAAGATTACGCAAGTCCTGTGGTGTCATGCTTGACAAGAATGCTGAGGCCGAGCAAGAGCGGTTCAAGTTAATAGGAGTGATATTTTCGCCGTTTGATACGCCTGACACGGAAGCAAAGAAGCAATTAAAAGTGTCAGTAGCCGATTGTAAGTCGGTTCCGAAATGCTTGGTAATTGTGTCATCTATCGAAGACTTGTTTGAAACTCCTTTAACCTCATTTACTAAAGCTCAGGTTTTATCAATATCAAAACGTGATCTATAAAACTGATTTTAAAAATGCTGACGTTTTCTGGAGCGAATTATGGCATTTACACGATTTCTACTTTGGAATTGCAAACGCAATTCTTTATCGTTCCGGCGACCATCGTGCCCATAACATATCTTTCTCTTTGATCGCAGATAAGACGTCTGTGGTAAGCCAAGGTTGATTCTGTCTGCGTTTTTTTACAGTTATTGTTTTTACGCTCATGAATTTAAAATCCAACAAAATATCAATTAGCTTAAGATACGCATCCTGGTGATTAAAATTGTCGATAAGTATATTCCAATTATAAGAAGAAATTAATCTATCAAACTGACGGGAATCCACGATTGTTATTTCTTTTTGCTGTTCTATAGGTTTTTCTTAAATACCGCAAAAGTTAATGCTACACGCCACAAAGTAATGGTCCGCCAATTTTCGCAAGATTACTGCCGATGTTACAGGTATACAAGAGTTTCTAACGTTTATATGATCAATGCAAGACGAAACCAATTTATCGGACAGGTGTTCCTCTCGTGTCGGTACATTTATTACGCATTCGATGCCGTAGTTAGCGAGAATATTTAAATAGTCACATACGAATGATCTTGAAGGCTTCATTACGTCAATATTTAAGACACCCACGATACAAAGTTTACTGGTAGACGCTATACTTTCTAAATTAGTATTTAAGTCCTCTAGAAATTTGTTCACATTTTCTGAAAGTGGCCTATAAAATGAAAATAGAAATATTTCGAAATTAAAGTTTATTTAACTTCAGCGAGAGACACTCGGCATGATTAAAGGAGACCGCTAAATCTACTACTGACCATGTTTTGTTTACATACACGGCTATTCCTCCTCCCCTCCCTGCGCCACGCGTCAAAAAGAAGCTGTCAAATCCCGGTAAAGAAAACTGATCCTGTGAAACGAAAACCTCCCGAACATTTATTTCGGTTAACACGAAAACGTCGACAGAATTCTCGACTGCTCGAGCAATCAACTGAAATTCATCCCAATGTTTTCTAATGCTTCTTAAGTTGACATGTAGTACAGTGAGCGCACTAGCCCTAGGCGGGAAAAGGTCAAGAAACGAAGGAAAGCCAGAAAGTACTACTGGGTTTTCCATTATCATACTATTTTTTGTAAAACCCTAGTGCTACAGATGCGCACTGCCGTCGAGTTTTCGTCCTTTTTTGCAAAGATAGTAGCGTTCTTTACCCAAACACATTTGTAGGATTTGTCCCTGCCTTTGGTTCTGGCTTGCCAGAACAGGTCCTTGTTTGTTCTTGTCAAGTTGTCGCTGAAATAAATCTTCGAACGAATTTCTGACCGAGGTAGCGTTGCCAACTTCTTACGCGCATTCATCCAGCGGTCCTTCGTGGGAACCGAGGTGAACTGAATCAGTATGGGAGGGGCCCCCTCGCGCCTAGAGCGCAAACGGTGACAGACTACCACCTCGGCGGGGCCAAAAACGGCGATGTTCAGTTTGTGTGCAAGGTCGCTGATGGTGGCCCCCAAGTCTTCCTCATTCGCGTAAGAAATACCATGTATTTCCATATTGCATCGTCGGCTATACTGTTCCGTCGAGTTTATGTTTGTTTGTAGTTGACCAATCATAACGGTTTGCTCAGACACGGTGGCCTGTAGTGCTCCAACTTCGGTTCTCAGTAGTTTAACTTCTTTATCGTTTTCTGTCACAAGTTTCATGGTAGATTCATACTTCTTCACAGATTCTTGGAGGCTCCTGATTGTTTCTTTCATCGCATCTACTGATGGCTTCAGGGCAAGGAGCTCTTCTACTTTGGCAGGAAGATCTGAGAGTCGATCAATGTTTGCCTTTAGTGAATGAAGAATTTCGAGCTTGGCGTTTATTTCGGCTAGCGCCGGAGGGACTATTTCGCTAGCAGCTGGTGTCAAAAGTTCACTGGAACCTCCGGCACTTATCCTGATTTCACGATTCCTGCACGTACGGAAGTTCTATTTTTCGCGTTTAGCGGTGCCCATTGATTTAAAAGCTCTGTCCGCGATTCCGGAGCACGCGTCAAGGTGGCAAGCATGACTGCAGGAATAGCATTTCATAAAACTTAGATCACTCGGCACCGATTTAAAGCACACAATACAATCAGTGTCACTTGACTCAGACATGACTCGTTCAGTTGCAAAATTTGATAACACAAAAATAAAGATACAGAGATACAAAACGCACTTGTTGCAGTCGACGGCAAAGTTGAAAATGAAAACTAATGAAGCATGGTTACAAATACAGATTCTCACCTGCCGAAAACGACACAGTTAGTATCGAGCCGATGACGGGCCGCCGGCTGCGCCGAAAGAAGCCGTGGGAGCTGTTCTTGTAGCGTGTGGGCACCCTGGCGGCTCCCCAGCCAAGTTGCCCGACTGCGAGGCAAAGGTGCCGAAGTTTTCCCGTGTGGCGGCGACGTCACGCCAGCCACGCGCACATCGGATGCGCCGCCTTGATAAGGCAGATCAGAGGCGGCGCACGGAGAGTCGCTGCCTGGACTCCGGCACCGGTGGTAACCGTGTTAATCGTCTCGTCCATGTCCCATTAAATGTAGTTTCTTGTTGTTGGAACCGTTGGCTCCGTGTTATTCCTCGGGTCGGGTATGCAGCAAGGGAAACCGACCACAATGGCGCCCAACCGTGGTATGCTACCCACTCGCAGGAATTTCACGGGGCTTGGTTTCTTCTTTCGGTAAGCCTTTTTCATATTCCCCGTGTTTCCTATCGTTGTTTCGTGCTTCCGTCACGTCCACGTTTGTTCTATTGGCGTGTTTGTGACCGTGTCTTCGTGAACGCGGCAATCGTTTTGCGCGCTTGTGTTGGGTTTTGGGGGGCGTTTCTTTTTTTTGTGCTTGCAGGAATGCTCACGCGGGAGCAGGAAGCCGCGATGGCCGCAGCAGCACAAATGAACCTGCTCACGAAGGTCACGGAGATGTGCGACTCCGTGATGCAGCGCCTGGCCCACACGCCTGGCCAGCAGGAGACCCCACCGCGAGAGCCCAGACCACACTTGACTGTTCCGGTCTACAGGGGGTACGACGACGTCAAGTCCGTGGCAGACTTCCTGGGCGAGCTGCAGACGTACCACCTTGCCTCCGGTGCCTCAGAAGCCTTCATCGCGGACCGGATTGTCCCGCTGGCGTTACAAGCCAGCGCCAGGTGCTGGTTGGGGTCACAGACCCCCTTCACCAGCCTGGCGGACTTCCAGACAAGGCTTCGAGAAGAGTTCCTGCCTGCAGGCTACGCGACGCAGATTCTCCGAGAGCTCGAGGCAAGGACGCAGCACCCGGATGAAAGTCTGGTCCGGTACGTTCGGGTCATGCAAGAGCTCTTCAAGAGGGCGGACCCGAAGTCACCGGAGTCGGACAGAGTAGCTCGGGTCAGAAGACAGTGTCACCCCAGGTACCACGTCTACCTGATCAACCGCACCTTTGAGACCCTTGAAGAGCTAGCCCGGGGTGCCCGCCTCATCGAGGAAGCTCTTCATGCCGAGCGGAACTACGTGCCGCCGCCACCAGCCAAGTACGCGCTCGAGCCGGCATGCGCATGGCGGGGCCCCGAGGCCTCCACGCAAGTGGACTGTTCGAACGAGACCTCCCTTCCCCACCACGTCAACCAGGAGAGTTGGCGTGGCATGCATGGTGAACTCCCGAGCGGGATAAGCGTATGTTCGCCTAACTCTCCCCGAGAGGTCCCCGGAGGTCACAGCGAGGCCCGTGAGGGTTTCTGGCGGGGGTCGCCACGACAGGTGGGAGGTCGTTGGCCGTGCCCTATCGCAAGCTGGGGCCCAACGGAGATCACCACCCAAGCGAACCATCTTCATCAGTCTGCTCCTGCAAGTGCTGGCGAAAACTGGCACGGTGCGGTCGCAAACCCGCAGCCCAGCAGCATTGACCCCCGCCGCAACGGAACAAGCCCTCCCCACAACAGCCAGTCGCAAGCCTGGTGGAGGCCCTCCCATAGTGGTTCCTTATCCGATCACTGGAGGCGGTCCGACGGGCACCTCGGTGCCGGTGGCCTAAGCAGGCAACTGTCGTCGGACTGCTGCTACGAGTGCGAGCAGCCCGGCCATCACCGAAACCAGTGTCCAAGACTTCTGGACACTACAAACAAGAGGTGGCACGGGACGGCGGCAAAGGGCCGGAACCAGAACCAGGGAAACTACTGCGGCCGGCGACGCTGAAACCAGACAGCCACTTGCCGACGGCCGTTGCAGTCCCTGGGAGCAGTGAGGCCGTGGCACAGATTCCATCGGTATGTCGAATCCAGCCCGAGCCTAATATCATTGAACCGCGCATGACGATTTCACTGCTCGATTTTCCCATTGCCGCACTTTTGGATTCCGGGGCCGCTATCTCACTCATAGGAGATTTCGTTTTCGAACTCTGCAAAGCAAAAAAGATAAGCCTCCGGGAGTGCGAAACCCGTTTGCAGCTAGCTTCTGGTACAGCGATAACAGCTGGAGGAGCCGAGAGGCTGCAGATTCGGTTTAACGGAAAGAAGCGGCGTCAGCGATTTCTTTATATGCCAGGACTTGTGGTACCCGTGATCTTGGGCCGAGATTTCATTACAGGCGAAAGCATGACACTCGACTTTTCTGGTTGTGGATAACGTTAGGCTCAACCCTCAACTGAGCTCCATGTCGTCTGCTTCCTTGTTTTTCTGTGGAGCTGGCTCATGGGCACCACCGTCCGCCCAACAGCGCCATCCACCCCCTGACGCCCACAACGTCTCCCGTCATCGACATGCCGGACGAAGCTTGAGGGGGGGGGGGGGGGAAGTGTGGGCACCCTGGCGGCTCCCCAGCCAAGTTGCCCGACTGCGAGGCAAAGGTGCCGAAGTTTTCCCGCGTGGCGGCGACGTCACGCCAGCCACGCGCACATCGGATGCGCCGCCTTGATAAGGCAGATCAGAGGCGGCGCACGGAGAGTCGCTGCCTGGACTCAGGCACCGGTGGTAACCATGTTAATCGTCTCGTCCATGTCCCATTAAATGTAGTTTCTTGTTGTTGGAACCGTTGGCTCCGTGTTATTCCTCCGGGTCGGGTATGCAGCAAGGCAAACCGACCACAAGCGTCGGATCCAGTTTCCCGGATGACGGCTCACCACGTGGCAGCAACAGCGTAGTCGACGAAAAGCTGCGTCAGGTCCACTTCATCTGGTACTGTCCGGGTGCGAAGATGACGCGCCCGAAGTCCAGGAAACGCGGGACTGCTTCGCCATGCCGAAAACGACACAGTTAGAATCGAGCCGATGACGGGCCGCCGACTGTTTACTCAAAATTTGAGTAGTCGTGTTCACAGTAAGCTGCGTCGCAACTGATCAAGCTCAGCCCATGCTTTATGCTTTTCCACTCCTGCTGCGTGGACATTCGCGTTATGCGGAGAGCAAGTCGTCTGCCTCACGCTCAGGAGTGGCGGTGACGTCAGAGCGACGCCAAGCTCTTATTGGCTGATTGAAAAAAAAAAAAAAAAAGAAAAAAAGTAGTGGTTTGACCACAATGCTCGATGCCTTGAGCTCTACCCACTATTTTTTTCAATCAGCCAATAAGATCTCGGCGTCGTTCTGACGTCACCGTTACTCCTGCGCACCAAGCAGACGACTTGCTCTCCGCATATAATCGGCGCAGGATCATGTGGCCTCTTGTTCTAGATGCGAATGGAGGGGGAACGCTCTCTATTTTTGTCCTGCGACTTCCATTTTGTAGAGAATAAAAACCAATGCGTATTAAGACTTTTTTTTTATCGCTCCGTGTCTCCGGTTACTATGAAATTTCTTCCCCAGCTCGCCTGTGTTTTTACCCTCCCTTCGATAATGCGCATTCCGCCAGTTATCGACGTCAATAATTCGTTCTAAACGGTATATGTACTAAAAGTACGGAAAACCTTAATCGGTCTGTTTAACAAGTACGTAGCACTGAGACGCCTAAGTATGCCTCCTTTATTTCTGAATCGCTAGAGAATGCTGTCACCGAGTATATCAGTATTGAAGTAACTAGATGGTGTTTACACTTCACAGCGCACCAACTCGCCCAAGCTGAAGTATTGACTAAACGTGTCAGCCGTACCGGACGTTACGTAGAATTACAAGTCTGTGCAAGGGGGTAGGGTGGTTCGATTAATGAGGCTAGTTGAATTTCGTTTTGTAAGCGGGAATACCCATGCATTTTGGCTATCCTGTGTGGTCAAATATTTTCGACAGTTAATACCTTTGTAGATTGACACGGCTGAGTCTGCGGTATCGTAAACAAAATCAACATAAAATTAAACAAACATTCCAGTCGTGCACGGATTCACCAATAATAATTTAATGTGATTGTTTTTGTTCCCAAAAACAATACAATGCTTAAAATAAGACGAGGCATTTTAACCGCCACCAGCGTCCGGAATTGCGCCTACGCGGGCTGCCACGGCCCACTGTCCACTGACGAGAAATTCCCGGACCCAGCGCAGTCGGGCAACAGTGACGTACACTCTTGAAACCAGGGACGCGCGCTGCCGCGCTGTAAATAGCTTCAAAGAGGCGATGCAGGGCGCTACGGTGAAGGCGAGCGAGCTGCTCGGGGCGAAGCGGGCGCAATAAAGGGTAGACGGCGAACATATTCGTCGATTTCTCGTGGCCAGAAACCCATACACAAGCATAATAAAGTTTATTCTTCCTCCTCCTCGCGGGTGCTCACCGTGCCGTGGGCGTTGAACGTTCGGGTGCAACCCTCGCAGCCAAAGTTGCCGGTAGGGGCATCGGCGATGAATGTGGTCGGCTTCCCCGCAGTGAGAGCAGTCCGGGAGTATTTCCAGACGCCCGTCTTCCTTCTCTCCGGCTGTTCTTGGCGCACGTATACTGGGGTCGTTCTACCTGGCGACAAGCGTACTGGGGTACAGGCGTTTCGTCTCGAGTAGGCGCCGGGTACTGGCAGGCTTCTGGTGGCGGTCGTCGGGGCATGGCGGCGTAGATCCACGTCGGCTCCTCCGGGGCGGCCACTTTGACGGGAGCCTCCAGCTGGAAGGCCCGCAAGACCTCGTCGCGTGCGATCTCGGCGACTAAAAGCGAGGTCGGGCTCTTCGGGTCGGGGAGCAGCTTTCGGGGCTCCTCTCGCACGACGTTCTGGTCGATCTCTCATATGCCCGATGTACTGGAGCCAATGTAGCAGTTTTGACGACGAGGATGCAGCGACGCCAGGTTGTCGCTGGTAGTCCCTGGAGGACACTACCAGCGACTACCTGGCGTCACTGCATCCTCGTCGAACATCCAACGTGCCTGGAAAACGTTGGATGTTCTAGCCCTCCGTCATGAATTGTTCGACGGTCGTGGGTGAACTGCGCACAAGACCCTAAAGTTCTCTCTTT